>NW_010552759.1:72395-79261 GCF_000687285.1 Phaethon lepturus
GGATGAGGAAGAAAATTTTTCTTTGGCCTTGCCGACAGATTGGGCAGCAGCTCACAACACCCAAGGAACACTCGGTTCCAGTCCTGCTCTTTTAGCAACCCTGCACTCCCTAATGTCTTGGTGGCAGACCATTTATGGAAACTTAACATGGCCTAAATACATATATAAGACATGTAAGGAGGGATTTTTTCAGTCTGAGGACAGGCCAGAAATTGTCACGAATCAGCCAAAAGAGAGCTCTGACACAAGACAAAATCTAGCTATCAGTGAACTGATGTAGGACATCACCCTGATGCTAAGTCAACTATACATAGCTGCTAATTCAGTAACAGGAATTCAGCCACCAGCCTGTTTAGCTAGAGGTCTCTTATATGAGCTGTAAAACTAGATTTAAAATAAAAAATTAAAAAAAATCACACTCACATGTTGTCCTCCGCTTCCCCAGAACAAACCACTCTGGGGAAGCCAATGCAAAATCATGTTCTTGGTGTGCCAGCTTTCCTCCTCCTCCCTGTTATCCCAGGGCTCAAAGCTGAGTCACAGGGTCCTGTCACAAGCTTATGGCATGTTGGGAGAAATATTGTTCTTCCCCCCTTCCCACTCGCATTCTCATTTGACTACAGTGTATTCCAATTCCTGCACAACTGGTGCTGCGTAAGTGAAAAAAGCTTCCCATAAAGTACTAGGAAAAGCAATGAAAGCAATGTAATTGGTCTATGTAAATTAATGGTCCCAGCACATATAGCACATTTTATACTAAGTCACAGAGGTAAGTTTATACAGTAACTGGGAACAATTTGCAAGCAGACATAACACCTAGATTTCACCCAAGACTTTCAACTACCTTGTATTTTGTCACTGACACTGACTTGAGGTTACT
This sequence comes from Phaethon lepturus, assembly GCF_000687285.1. Lineage (NCBI taxonomy): Eukaryota > Metazoa > Chordata > Aves > Phaethontiformes > Phaethontidae > Phaethon > Phaethon lepturus. Next base: position 73,276 of record NW_010552759.1, read on the forward strand.
GCTGAGAGATGGGCTGATATGGCGAGAGCCAGAGATGAGGCACGAGCTACCACTAAAGTTGGCACAGATGTATGGCATCCCAAATCCTACCCTTGAAAACTGATGTGTCCTGATGGAGCAAAAACCACAGCGAGAAGTTTGGATAGATATGCACATCTCCTCCAGCCACCCACCAGAGTAAGACGTGAAACACAACAGTAACACTCACAAAACTGTGTGCAATTGTATCAGATGCAAGATTAACAGTTGGCTATTAGGATAAGAGCAAGCAACAGCAACAAATTTTCCTTCCTTCCCTATAATCAAGATTTTCTCAAAGATTAACTCCTTGTGTTATTTTTCCCCTAGTGAAAGCATTCAGAGCTATGCTGGAGTAATAGAGAACAGCCAGCCTGTAGCTCTCATATAATTATCAGCTGTCATCTCATCCAAAAGACAACCCAGAAAGGCTCCTGCTGTGTCAGATGTACAATTAACTTGTTCTTCTCTAGCAAGGGCACTGCATGAGTGAAATGGTTTGGCGGCTTTCCTTTCTCCCAACAAACACATGACAAAACCGTGCTCTCAGTTCAAATCTGGAAATGGCTCTAACTGTTTTTACCTTAGTCTCAGTCCTTCAATATTGCTGTCATTGATTTCTATGGAGAATCAGTTGTTATGCTATAGCTTTAGACTATGGTTAGCGCTGCAGCTGTAAGGGTCCTGCTCTTTACACGTACTTCAACCCAGGACATAGGTAGACTGTGCAGGGCAAACACTGCGCTTCTACAGATCTATGGTTTGTGGATGGTCCACTCAGATTCACAGGTCTCTGCAGTACTCCATTCACAAGAAGACATCTTCAAACACACACAGAAGCTTCAAATCATGCAGCCAGAAATGCTGGCTTTACACAATTTGGTTTAATTTAATCTCACCGTGGCATACAATGAACATAATTTGGCTTCTATGATACAGTAAACATTATCTCCACTCTTGCAGCTGATTGGAGCTGTGCTGTCATTTCACAGGCTCCTGAAAATTCCCTGTGAACTCCAATCTCTCTAACTGCTCAGCAGTGGCTCTCCAGAGTATCACACTGCATGGCAGATTAATGTGTCATACCTATCCAAAACATTAGACCAACATCCACAGGCATCTGGACTGCCCAGTGCAAGCTATGTGCCCTGTATATGGGCTCAGCACTGATGTGGATTTTGCCCTTTAAAGCTTTTGAAAATAAGACAGGGAGACAGAGGCACAGGATATTGTGACTTATGGCCTGTTCAGAGCAAACAATGAAGGCTGAAGTGTAAGAACCCAAGGAGAGGAGAATACAGTATTTAGAGGGTCAGGTGGCAGCAATAAAACATCACACTTTGCATCACTATTGAAGAGAAAATTTGTCAGGTACTCTCAGTAAATTGTAATACCGGTTCCACTTCCCCACCGCAGAAATAAACCTGGGTTACATACCAGTTGCTAAGCAGACAGGTATCTACAGCCAGCGCAGCACACATCAACTACTCCTGGTCTTCAAAAGGACAAAATTTATACACTAGCCAATGTCAAGATAAAGCACTGCTTAACTAAAAGAAAAAGTCACTACAAATTCTGCTTAGCATTTTTCACCTCATAAAGAGAATGGAACAAACTCAGGACCTGCCAAATGAAGAAGAAAGGAAATACGCCAAAGAAATCACCACCTACCTCATAGCATACAGCCAGCAAGTTCAAATTCTCAGTGCAGAAATAAGGCAGCAGCAAATCCTGTGCAAATAACTCCCGGTAAAGATTTGGAATGAAGGAAAAGAATTAAAGCTTGAGCCACTGAAGTGGAGCACAAACAGGGATCATTGACACTAAAATCATGGAACTAATTTAAAATATTTACTCCCAGAAGCGGACAAAAATGACACAGAGCTTTAAAAGTGCTGTATATTTCTAAAGCACTGGACTGCTGATGCAGTTTGAGTAGTGGGTGGGCAAGGGCAAACCATATCTGTCTGTCACTGTCCCTTAACCAGATGTTACTGCTCCAGTTCATCCACCAGAAACGCTGATCACACCAGTGTTCCCACTCTCCATCGCAGCCTAGAGAAGCATATTCTGATTTTTAAGTCTGGAAGTCTGTGGACAGCCACTGAGCTGCAATGTGCACAGAAAAGTTCTTCCAGAAGTGATGTTAGTATGGAATTCATCAGCCTTCCACCTCTGGCAGTGGAGTCCAAATTCCATGTTTAGTAGGGTGTGTCTGGAGTTCACAAAGGATGGGAGAAAGCACTCCAGACATGCCTAGGAAGATACTCCCTGGATCTGCTGTCCTTTGGCTCTGCTACTTTCATCATAGCTAGAAAAGCAAGAGCGTGAATGAAGTAAAGCTCTGGACCCACAGTTAGGCAGGAGGTAGACCAGGATGTGACAAAACGATACTGATTACTAAAGGTTTCCAAAGGATGGCTGACACGCTGCTTTTTCCTGTGCAGGGCTGTGAGGCTGGAGCCAGCTGCTTAAGGACTTCTACACACCACAGCAGCTCTCAGCGGGCTGGATCCACCCATTTGTCCCCTGTGCACAAAAAGCGGGAAATTCCTGGTCAGGAAGAGAACTTGGGCAGTTTTTCCACAACAGTTGTTCATGCCTGCATCTCTAAGCAGCAAGATAGAGAGAGCTGTAAATATTTAAAACAGCATTTATTAGTCACCTCCTTGTTTCTTCTGTATAAACGTTACCTAACTGCTTTGGGCATGGGGCTCCTGAGTTTTAAGCATAAACTGTACGGCTCCTTTTACTCTAATAGAACCATTACAGGCCCTATACCAATCTCAGAGTGGCATCAATCAGAATTCGATTAAAGGTCAGACAGTTACACCAATGCTAGAGTAATGAAGAACAGAGTTAGACCCTTGAAGTGTCCTTCAATCTGAGGGAATGAAAATCCTAAACAGAATTTGCTCATCTAACAATATGCAAAGAGAAATTCTAAATTTTTCCAGGTAGTTCGAGGTCACTAAAGACTCTGGGGTTTTTTTATTCATGTTCCCAGTGTTTTCAAGAGTGTCAGAAGACAGACAGGTTCTTCCTGTTGTTATGTCTCTTATGCCAATAAAAAACAGAGTATGAAGCTTCTGGGATTTTCAGCAGTGAAGACCAAAGATAGTCAATCTAAGATGAAACATCTTTGCTTTTGTTTGAAAAGATCAGTGAATCTTACCACAAGGACAAAGACACTGAAAAGATTTAAACAAGTGCTCAGTTTGCATTTAAGTTTTAATTCAGAGCTCACAGGCTCACAGGTTGAGCTCAGTTCAGACAAAATTGTGAATCTTGCATATAATCAGAACTGTATCTTCCTTCACTGCCACAGACACATCTACTCTTGGATGTGTCTTTGGAGTAAGTTTTTGTTTCTCCTGAGCAAGAAATTAAAGCAGGAACAAGAAGATCTGGGTTTAAGCAGTCAATAGAGGTTACAAAACACAGTTGTCATTGGTAAGAAAAAGTGAACACTGCAGAAAGACATCTGCAATAAATGCAGTGGTTGCATGTGTGATTCAGCTGCTGCTCATTAGACTTTTGCATGTAGTACTGCAGAGAAATCTGCTGATACCCTTTGAGACAGTATTTCCATCCCTCTCCCTCTCCCTCTGCATTCACTATAACTCATCCATTAGCATTTCTGCTGAGTGCCCCTTAGCTGATTTGAAAGTGTCAGGACTGATTCTTTGCTGAGTCTGTCCCATAATTTTAAAATCCAAGTAAATTTTAAACATACCTGAACAGACACCAGGAAAGGTACTTTATTCTCTTCCACTCTATCCCAGTGATTCCAAGGCTTATGAATTTTCTTGGCACCTATTTTTAGCTCTTTCTAACCAACATGGCCCTTGGTAAAGGATGCTTTCCTAAATACATGGCTGATCCTCTTCCCCTCTTCTTCAAGGTACTTGTAGCAAGTTAGGCTCTAATCTGGCCATTCTCTGTCGACACACGGAGCCCTCCTGTAGTCAGTGGAGCTCCACAAGGTGCAAAGTGATGCAAGGCTTTGCAATTTCATTGTTATTTCCATTTGTTTGAGGAGATTGCCTACTGGCCACCTCAATAGACTAGGGGACTTTTCAAGTGTTCAGAGAGGAGCCCATGCAGAGCAAGCCAACACTCAAGTACACCTAAACTTCATCACCTGACTTAACATGTGCTGATGGACTAGATTGTGTCATACTCAGCCACATTCACACATGCTCAATCTTTGCATGGAAAGCAAACACAAACCTAACCCTGAAGTAAAGTGTAGGATGTGGTCTGACTCCATATAATGGTTCAGTTGCTCTCTCTGGCATGAGCCACATACTCATAAAGAGCATTAAGACTGTGGCAGATAACCACATCTTTTTCTAATATTACAGGCTGGTCTCCAGGCAATTGGTCAAGCTCTGTAAACGAACACTCAGACCAGACAGTGAAATGGAAAAGCAACTTTATGTCCACTTCAGTAATGTACGTTCAGCCTTCTCGTAACAGGAGAAATAAGATGCCAAGGCTCAGGCTCTAGCTTCTGACAACACCCCATCTTTGATTTAGGAGGAAGATGGGAAAATGCATATAAGAAAAAGCTATTTAAAGACAGCAAGAGTCACAAGAGTTAAAGGTAATTTGGCCAACTTCCTGCAAGATGCAGATATAACATGTTCACATAACATGCTGTTGTGCTGACTAATCCATCACTGCAACAAAATGTCAAAATATGTTGACAGACCTTCATGTAGTGAATAGGAACCTGTTTATTTTATTGTTAATCCTCCTACTGTAATTCAGCTTGATGGAATTGCATATGTCCTTTTGTTCCCAATGCACAGATTATCCAACATTCAGATAAGGCCACAATTTGAAGATGCTGTCTAGATGGTGAAGGTGTTTTTTCAGATCTGGATAAACAAAGCTGTACATACTTCTGAACTCCAGGGGCTGAGCTCCCTCTGAAATCCCATAGAAGAACCTACACTAGATAGGAAAGATTTAAGGGCAGAAAGGTGTATGACAACAGTCACTGGAAAGACTGCTGTCCCTACAAGAAAGAACATAAATCTTGACAAGGGCCTTAAAGTAAGGCTATAGGTAGCAAAAGAAAAAGAAGAGACTGACACAGGAATAGAAAACACACAGGAGAGGAAACAAAACATGAAGGAAAAGATCAGCAATATGTTTAGCATGTGTTTTTCACTACGTGTGTGAACAGCTGCACAGACACCAGTAAGATTGCTGTGTCTCTTAGGTCTCTGCCCTTAAAGTCTGTAAGACTTTTCTACGAAAAGTAGCACACGCAATCTGTATACTCGGGTGAGCCAGCAGAGAATTTCCTGCACATATTTTCCTCTTTCTCAGATATTCTGATTAACCTGATTGCTCTTTACTGTAAAGAGCAGAGCTCTCAGGAAACCAGGAAGTATCTGTGAAGTTCAACTTAGGCGTGATGTATTCAAGCACCTTTTCTGCACCTGGGTTATTTTAAAAGGTCAGATATAATTGCAAACTGTAGATGGAGGGTACCTGTATCAAAAATATTCTCTCACATATTTTATTTTGTGTCACGTATATGTAAGCTTCCTTACTGATGTCTGTGATTAAGGTGGATCTCAGATATCTTTAATAAAGCTATAGAGAGTTTATTTTTCCAAATAAAAAGATGACTCCTATCTTTCACTTGAATTTATTTAATTTAAATATCTGAATGTTTTATGCCAAACAAGAGGATTTAACGGCTTGAGTTACAGTGGCTAGCATTGGGTTGTTGGCAACTAGGGTCCCCAGTTTAATCAGAAATCACTGCCAAAGAACAGACAGTGTTTGTTTCCAGATCAAGTAGGTTGTCAGAATATTTTGTGTTATTTAGTCTGACAGCATTATCTCAAAGTGTTGACTCAGACCTGCCTTGAAGATATACTTTGGAACATCTTGATCAGCAAGCTAATTTACTTCCCAGCCCTGCTCTGCTCTTCAGAATCTCACC
>NW_010552759.1:79292-94722 GCF_000687285.1 Phaethon lepturus
TCAATTCAGCACAACTGCAGAGCATGTGCTTCAAAGGAAGAAGCATGCTTGCAGGGTGTTCCTACCTATTCCAAACTGCCCAGCAGGACACTTTTCTGAAACAGGCCACAAATAGTCCCACTGAAGTCAGGGTTACTCATGCATACAGCCAAGCATACACTTAAGTGCCAGTTCAAAATTTTGGAGATTTAAATCCCCTGTCTGTCAACACAAGTCTCTGGTTATCCATTTTCTGTTTCTTAGCCTTATTCCCTTAGAGTTATCTCTTGAAGAGGTAGCCCTTGGCTCATCAGGAATATTATGCTATAGCTTGGGAAAACTGATTTCATAATATCTCAGCATTCCTAACAGGTGTCTAGCGTAGCCTTAAATATCTTAAAAATTTTACAACTACTCTCAGCAGCTTCTTCCACTGCTTAGCTCTCCTTACAGATAACGGGCCAGAATCAAACAATAAATTAACCTCCCTTCTGGAAAAACCCTGTAGCAGTGAATGGAAGTGATAGATTTCTACCCTGCTTGTAGAATTTAACAATGAAATGTACTTTTGCTGTGGAATTGTATAGCACGTTTAAAACCTTAGAAAGCTGTCAGTTTTTACATCTCTTGTGCTTTCAGCTTAATTTCTAGAGAATCCTGTTAAAATGGATACCCCTAATCATACAGGACTTTTTAAGGGGAAAAAATAAGGCTCAAGTTCAACAAATCATTGCTATATGCATTCAACTTGAACCTTTTATTCAACTCCATTCCTATTCAACAGAAACTGTCAATGCTTTTATCTTAATACACCTAGATCCTACTAACAGTACTGGGATCTGAGCACATATCTAAGTGCTTGGCACAACTGAAGTCTATGTTTTTTCCTCTCATTCATTGCCTTTATCAATGGTATAAATTCTGCCACAAATATCAGGCTATCCATCAGTGTCTGCCTATACTTATGCAGAGGAGGAGCTGTTGCGCAGGTTGTACCGGACTTCCTTGCAACAATGCTGCTGCTGTTAAAGAGGTCTTCCCCTGCCTTTTAGAAACCTAACATTTTTTTTTTTTTTTTTTTTTTACTTTTTCTTTGTGTTGATGAATTTTCAGCACAAGTAACGGAGCTTCTTTCTTAGCAAGCTTGTCAGCATCACGAACTCTGAAACTGCAGTGCTGTAGTATCAGTGAAACATCAGAAACTCCTCATTGCACATGGATCATCAGCTCAGCTTTCATAACAAACGTGTTTCTCTTTTTTCCCCACTCTAAGAAGCCTTGACCATCAGCAGCATCCCTTGGGCTGGCCATATACAAAGTTGCTGTGGCAGGCTAATGCATGTTACACCTAAACCAGGCATATTCCAGATCAGTCCTGTCACCTCTTTGACTTTATCATCAGCTACAATTCAGTCTTGGCACATGCAAGGCAGTGAAAGGCTGTACTAAGGAGAACTCCGCTGAGGTGCTGTATAGACCCTTTTTGATTAAAGACTTTCACAGCACTGCCAAATCCTATTTTCTTATCCAGCTACCCTTAAGTCAGATCTTCAAACTAATTCCACAGAGGGCTTTGGCAAGAAATTTCTATTGAAAGTAAAAATACCAAACTTAAAACACTTCACAGCCACATTGTAGGCTATTCTTAACCTGGGTAACTTTGCACCAGCATCTTTATTTACCCTCCCCACTACTCTTGTGAATAGTATTTCAAAAAGTAACAAATTAGGAATTATTACAGGATGCTGAGTCACTCAACCGAGTCCAAGAAAGTCTGATGTATTTCTTGACTGCTTCCTGCATAAGCATGGGTGCTACTGTGCAAATCAATGTCATGATTCTCACCAATACAGGTTTTTACCACCTCAAAGCTTGTAACCAGTCATAAGAACCCAGGGGAGCTGTTGTCTTTGGCGTGAGCTTAGTTGCTAAGTGTTCCACTAAATACTTGTTACTGCACAGATTTCAGGACTGGGGAACCAACTTGCAATTTATGAGAATCAAAGATCATCTCTCCTGCAAGAAAGCAAAAAAACGTCTGCAGGAGACAGTTTCCCCAGAAAAAAACGTGGGCTTATTGTTTATTATTTGCCCTGTGTTTGTGCCACGTGGTTCTAGAGTACAGTCCACCCCAGGCTGTATAAATGCTAAACAAAGTTCCTCTCTCCCTGAAGAACCCATAACCCAAATCATACACAGGAAGACTATGCCCAAGAGGAGACAAAACTCTGAGTTTATTTGGTTTCTCCGGAATCATTTGCAATTTTGGGTATCATGAACAAGACAATTAAGAGAACTGAGTTTCAGAATTGGTGAGCATTTTACCCTGAAAGAAAAATGGAGTCTGGTGCTGCCTCTCTGCCTATAGGGCTGGGGTGAGTAATTGCTCCCAGATTCTTCTGCAAGCCACTGTGATATTTTAAATCCCCTGTGCAACTACATTTGATGTCTACAAATTGTGCTAAGAGGACATGACACTCTGAGCATTAATATAGCATGATAAAACCTGTCTTCTAGAGCCACCAGTTAGTGTATTGCACTGTTGCATTCTATTAGCAACAGCAAAAAGGAAAAAAAAGAGGGATCAGAGCAGCACTGCTATCTACCACTCCAAGACACTCTTCTGCAACAACACTTGCTGAGTGAGAGCCAAGGCTGTGGGAATCTAAGCCTCTGTTTTAGATATCCTACCATGTGGCACCCCTGAATATTCATTACCTATTAAAAGCTTTGAAAGTGTAACTTCATCCCACAATCAAGCAAACTGATTTATTCACACAGCTGAGTCACACGCATTTACAGCCTGTGACCTAAATCTATTAATCCAGCACAAAAAAAAAAGTCGTCTTTTTTTATTTTGGTAATATTAGTTGAACATAGGTGAATATTTTAAAATTGTGTGTGGTGTTTCTTTCAAGCAGTGGCTGACACACTGCTCAGCACTGTACTAAGGCTGCCTTCCTTACTGGTCCATATTGCCATGTTATCTGGCATGTAGTGACCCATTTAACAGAGACTTCACAAAATCTTCATGGGAATCACATCAGCTCCTATTAAATAAGAGTCTCTGAAGTGCCAAGCTGCAAATATCGTGGAAACCTCACCTAAAGGGAACATTAATTCCCTCATTAATAACAGAAAACACAACAGCCAGTTCCGACAGTGGGGAAAATTGGTCTATTGAGAACAATGTGTTATTAGGTCTAGCACCTCCCAAGTCTTTTCCTAGGGCCAAGGTAAAATTTTGATAACCCTCTGCTGTACTTGGCAAATAAAATCACATTTTCAAAAATTACTGGACCTTTTTGGAGTCACTGACTTTCAGGAGAATTAGAGAAGCATCAAATACAGTTTGGGGGTTTACATTCAAAATGACATCAAAATGTAATCTTTTTATAGCTTCTCCTTTCCTCCCCATGCAATAGCCTATGACATTCCTTGAGTTCATCGTTGATACCATAAATAGCCCCATGAGCTCCTTGAAGGAAGAATGAGTTTTTGAAAGGTTAGTTAAAGTTCAGTCCCGTGCTGAAATTGCCATCACAATCTAATTACAGTGTGCACTGAGCACACACTTTGGGGCTTAAAATCAATTTCCATTCCAGGCCAGCAGTTTACTGCTAGAAATCAGTTCTTGCATGTGGGTATTAACACATATTGAAACTGTGTAAACACTGATACCCTGTTTCACAGCCTTGTGCATTTCACCTGCATTTCCGTTGTATTCATTCACTGCTGTTCACCTGTTTGCAATCTATCCATTCGAAGAGATCATCCTTCTTCCCCCTTCCCTTTGGGATCCTTCTGCCCAATTCATTTAGAGAAACCACAGGTTGGTCTTGATGATGGCACACAATCAGCATTACTAACAGCACGTTCTCCAAAATTAAGCAGACATAATGACTAACAGACTGACTGTAAAATGGGTAAGTTTCTATCAGTAGCAAGAGTGGGAGAGGAAATATAGAAGAAAAGAGAAATTAAAGTTGGAATGGTATTTGGCTAATTAGAGAAATACCTTCTATGACTGGCACACCTACTATTCAGTGAATGACACAAGGGCACGTAGTGAGCTTTAAAGTAGTTACACAGTGCAAAAAGGGAAAGAAAGGTAACAGTGTACCAGCTCAATGAGGTCACATCACAGAGACACATTCAAAGGACTCCAAGAACACCCTTCTGCAGTCTCATTTCTTCATACAAAATCCTCAGAATAAAAGGCCAGTTCCGTGTCTTTGCCTCTGCAGAAGGTGCTCCAGAGGATGCTCAGCTTGGTGTCCTTGTGGGCTCAGGAGCCATCCCTGGTGAAGCCAACAGTGAACGCAAGTGTCCCTTCAGTCATCCTGTGTCATACAGAAGTCTGGAAGATGAACCTGATTCTTGTATCCCACCACAGAACAAAGTAAAAGAGGGGGGAAAAAAATCAGACCAAATGTTTCACAACTGTTATCCATGGCAACCTTTCCGTCCTGTAAAAAAGATAATTTGAAATGTGTCTCTTCACACTTCTTCCCCTAAATAGAGACACTAGCAATTTCTTTCTATGAGAGGACAGTCTACACTCCTACTCTCTTCACCCTGTAGTGTAAATCCAGTGAATCAGTGCTACAGAATAGCACATCTACAAAATGCAAGCAATGGCAAGCACTGAATTAGGAGAAGTGCCATTGAACAGAACGTATTGCTAAAGAGCCGCTGCAGCAGCCAACTGCAATAAACCCGAAGGTAATTTATAGCCACATTATTCCACCAACTCAAACAAGCAAGCTGTTCACCTGAAATGTTGTGTAAATCATTCATGTTTTTAACCACTTAGACCAATTCCTCCAAAGCTCCTTTCCCTTCCAAATAGGTGCTTATTTGCTGTAACATAGCTAGAGCTAACTGACCACCATCATTTAAACAGGAGCCACCCACCAAAAAGCACAAGCAATGACGAGTCCAAAACTAAACCTGTCCCTGAAGAGGAAGGAATAAACTGGAAGAATAACATAGTAAGGCCAGAACATCATGCATTACTTCAAATAGTCTCCAGCAAAAAATGGCACCCAGACAGAGCTGTGATGCTGTGGAAAGACAGTGGTGATTACAGTCTGTTCATGATGTGTCCTTGAGGCATCATTGATTCTCATGCGTTAAATATCCCTGCTGCATGGTGCCCTCCTCCTCCTCATACCATTCAGTGGCCCCAGGCAGCAGACTGAGAGTAGCAATTTGGCCCAGCGTGTGCCAGTGCACAGAATATTCAGTGCCCACCCCAAAGGAACAGCTGATAAAGGAGATCACCAACCTCTACCAGCTGCTCAGGGAGCAGCATGGTTCATTCGCACTGAGCACAGGCCAGAAGTACCAAGAGGATGCTTTCCACACACCAGGATTGTCAAGTTTCTGAAAATGTATTTAGAATGCCATGGGAGAAAGAAAAATATTGCTGGGAAAGAAATGTAGTTCACAACAGACATACCAGGTTTACAAGAAAAATACAGTAAGAGAAATCACATGGGCCTACATACAAAGAAAAAGCCATCTGTGCCTTGTACTTCTTGCAAAATGAAAGTAGTTTGTGAATATTTTACTTTTTCCTGAGGTTACCTAGGTGACTACTTAAATCAAGAAACAAATGATCTGCATCTGCCAGCACTTGCACCAGGACAGTAACTTGACCTATGCCAAATTCACTGTACATAGCAAACTATCTTTTCATCCATTGGAAAGACATCATGAGCTTGGTTAGAATCAAAGCCTCCAACCTGGCTGACCGATACCCAGAAATCCTCTAGATTACCAGTAGAGTAAGCTGGCAAGGTGACTACTAGGTCAGTTGTGAGGTGGTAGATTATTGGTAAAGATAGTTATGTCACCCCCAAAGTAGCACTGGCAGTTATAGATGTATTCACCTCCAAATTTAGACTTTCCCAAATGATGGTTGTCAACAGCAGACCGTTCAAACCAGTTTCATTCTCTAAACAAGACACACTGGACTGTCTGATTGGCAGCAAACATCACAGCACTTTCCAGTAAATGCGTCCAACTGTGCAGAAGAGCTTGCATTTGGCAAAGAGCATGCAACTCCCAGGTGAGAAGGCAAGATGCAGTTTTCCTCAGTGGAAATTTCCATGCCTTGTAATTGCTCGGTAAGAAGAGCAAAACTAACATTATCAAATCTACTTTGACAACGTGTCCCAAAACACTCCTCAATTCTTTATTTTCAAACTATCCCAAAGAGAACTGAGGAATGAAATACACAATTCACTCTTCACACCAGAGGCTAAAAAGTCACAAGTTTCACCAATGTCTGGCTGCAGTAAATTACATCAGACTTCATTTGCTCAAGACCAGGGAATGATCAGGCAACTGTGATCACGAGCTGTGAAAACCAATAGCCAAAAGAAACAAATACTCACAAGCCAAAATCCTATGTTCTCTTGTACCCCACTTTAAAGCTGTTCCTGCTTTCTGCATGAACTCACCGATTTTCTTTTCCTAAAGATAACATTCTTCTGGTCTCTTATACAGCTTGGCATTACCCATGGTTTTGTTTTACCTACTGCTTTATTTTTCCCACAAGTCTGGATAACTGCAAGCTGAACATAACTCCCAATTAGTCTGAGCAAAGATGTACTGAATAGCGTACTTTTTCTTCGTCCTACATCCACAAAGTCTCTGCACTTGCTCGATACATAACTTGCTAAATAATTGATTTTTCAGCTTTCTTGCCAAATAAAGGAAATCAAAACCATTTTTCTCTTTTTCATGTTTCTCAGAAGAAAACAGAAAAAAAGTGCTTTGTGTGGAGCAAAATCTTAATGTTTTGGAGCATTTTCACTTGTTATTTACCAAATATTTCAATTTAAATTTTTTCAATAAAATGCTAGCTTCAAATGGAAACAATCAAGAAGTCATACTTTAAAAAAAAAAAACCAAAAAACAAGTGAAGTTAATTACATTCCTACCTTTTTAAGGCAAAAATAATTTCCCAAACTCATCTGAAATTTTAGGAATTTCTTTTTTTCACTCTTCACACACAAACCAGATTTGGGGTCTATATGTTACTTGCCAAAAGAAGAGAGGAAGAAAACATCAGCTGAGACACTGTTATACTGTTTTGTATTGCTGAGATGCTGACACACTCCAAATGAGTTTCTCAGCACTGAATAAACACATAATTAATTGTCCACATCCTACCATAACAATTTTATGTTGTCAACAGATATGTCTGTTGTCAGATATGTCTGACAAAAGGAGGGAACACACAGGTTTGAAGTGAGTTGCCAACCTCTACAGAGTATGCCTGTGGCTGAATGAGGATACTCCAATTTGGAACAGCTTAGTCTACAATGTTTTTTCATTATACAAAGAATACAAGACGGCTTTGCTCCCATTCCAACACACCTGCTCTCAAGACCCCCAGAGTTTAAATAGGCTGACCCAGCAGTCAATAGGAGGCCACCCTAACTTGAGAAGGCTGTCAGCTAGTTCATGGCCATATTACATGCCCAGATGCATCACTGAACACAACAGCTGCCACATTGGCCAATGAACCCAGCAAGTGAACCAGGGCTCTCAAGAGCAAAATGTTCTTAAAACCTGAATGAAAGCAGCCGCAACAGCTAGACAGGTGACTACAGGCTCCCATCTTCTCCAAGCTGGATGCAAAGGGGGTCTATGCCATACCACTGGCCACAAGCTAGTGTTTGGTCTGTTGCATGATGAACATGAAAATCAAATAAAGAACTAGCAAGAGAAACAGCAACAGAAGTAGTCTTTACTACAAGGCTGAAAATCCTCTGGTCAGTCCTTATTCCCTTAAAACACATGATGGTCACAGCACTGAATGCAATGGGACCAAGGATTCCTTGGGTCAAAAAGCCAAACCTGCTCTCACTGATGCTGCTTCTAGTCCCAGTGAGAAAGAACAGTAGAATTTCTCTTACTACATCCCTTTTCCTTTCATTGGCATCCCACATCCCTAGGAGCCCTCCATGGCTGCCTTTAACGCTCTTCTAAGCAGAGTCTATTGTATTTTGACACAATACCACACCAATCCAGCACACAAGAGACTCCTGCAACAAAATTCTTCTAATGAGAGCCCTACAGCTTGCTACTGTTCCCAATAGCTAACAACACCGAGAAAGGCAGCCTTAGCGCCATCACCGGAGGATTCTGCACTACTTTATGGTGACAGAGCATACTATTGCACAGAGACAAAAGGGTAAGTGCCAACAATTACAACCGGTCTCTGTGTTGACATCTCTGTGGCATTTCACTTTCTGAATTGCTATTAGCTATTGTATCCTAACATATACATTATATGGTATAATTGGGTAAAATACGTTCAACTGATCGTATAGTTGCTACCAAAACAGCGAAATCACCAATATTTTAGGACAGTTTCTCAAATCTACTAATACCGCACAAACATATGGACAAAGCTGTTTGTATCTGCACATTTGTTTGGGTTTTTTTATTGTAACACCAGATGTGTCATTGGAAAAGAATATCCCATGTTCCAGAAGCCATCTGGTTCCCATTGGGGAGGGTCAGTTCATCAGGAGGTGATAGAACAACACCAGAATGTTTTCACCGTCCCACTGCAAATCTTCACAATAGATCAGGCACCGAGGATGTCCAGAATGACCCACACATAGGGAAAAATCTGAAGCATGCTTTATCAGCAAATTTGCAGCAGGTATACCAGAAATGTGCCCCAGTTTGGAACATCACAAAACACTGCTACAAGCTGAAGATCCCCTACAGAAAAAGGTTCCTTGCAAGCTTCCTATCCAAGGACTGCTTGTAGGAGTACTGTACCATGACTCTACTTCTCTGTTGGAGGCCAGTGTTACTGAGCCTACTGTGGGGCAGCAGGGAATGGCTCTGTTCTCTGAAGAGCAGCCCTGAACTGAGAGGGAAAATAAGTTTGACAATGCAGGTATATGTGTGATGTTATGGAACACTTGAGAAGACATATATTTGAGCATTGAAATGTAGATAATTTTGAAACTGACGCCACTCTAGAGGAAGAAATTGGTTTGGTTGACACCCCTCATTTCACCAGGCCAACAGCCTCTGCACTTCAGAACAGACAATTCCAGTACCTTTCCTTCTAATTTCAGGAAACCTAACAGAGAAAAAGCCTCTACCACTTCTAAGCTGTTCACTTGACCCCCTAAAACCATATATATATAAACCAAACACTATACCCAAACTAAATTGTCAAAGCAGCTTTAAAATCTGAAGAGTACATTGTAATTCTCCAGGTCTGTGCTCTGTGCATTGATCTTGTCTCCCTTGCAGTGTTCTGACTCCACAGCTCACTCCCATCACTCACTCTGGGGCTGACATACTGCAGGATGGAACTGGACACATGGCTTAGGAAGGAGGTCTAGTATTTTTGGTTTTAACTGCACACAAAATGTGAAAACAGCATTCATAGTTCTATAGAAACACTTGCATTCTCTCTAAGTGAGGCCCTTCAATTATATCTTGAGTAAAAAGGAACTGAGATGTATTCTACAGTGCTTTGTTTACACTCACACTGCTGCTGTAAAACCATATGTTATAGTACTAGTGATTGTGTCTGATGCTCTCTTTTATCAATCATGTACTTAATCACACCCTGCACTGAGTTAACGACATTCGGCGCACGGATGAGTATTTATTCAGCAGTCTATGCGAGTATCTAGGTCTGAGATCACATGTGTCTCCCAAAATACTGCATGTTTTAAGAACGGTTAGAACTTCATCTCTAGCTCTTGAGCAGACAGTCTGATTCAAAAATCAAATCAGGGATTTTAAAATGTTTGTGAATATTAGCATTAAAATCAGATAAAATTAATAGGAAATTATATTGTCAACTACACAGAGAATAAAAACAATCACATTTACTTATCTAAACTTTGTAAGGCAACTGATTTTTTTCCACTTCGTTGCTATAAAAGCACTGCTGCTAGGCATGAGTCAATTGTGCTAAATTGTAGGTAACAATGCAATTTAGAAACTAAGAAAAATTCTGTATTGGGGATCACCCCCATAAACACTATATGGCAGTGGCTTGTTCTGCCTCTAACATTTACTCTCCCTTGCAGCAATTTTGTGTAAGCCACTTTCCAAAGTTTAATCATATTAGAGGAATAAAATCAGTATGTGCTAGAAATCTGAAATCCTGACTAGGATTTGCAAGAGCAAATTTCTGGAGAACATGCAGACATGTCACAGATGAAGAATATCAGTTTTACAACTTAACAGCATGAATTGAACCAGGCATGGAGAACAGGTAAGAGGGAGAAAAATTTACATAGAAAATACCTAGTCTTGCCAGGCAGCTGAATGTTTTGACTTCACCAGTTGCATATGCTACCTTCCGTACTGTACACAAAAGATGCAGTACTGTCTTCTATGCTTGATCCATATGCTAACTTTTTTCTTTACTTTTCCATTTAATGATAAGACAACACAATATCCTGTACCTGTACTATAATGCAAACACTGAGGTAGTTATAAAACATAGTCATTTAAATATCAAGAATTGCTATAAAAATTGTTTGCCTTCCCTTTAGGCATTAAGAACTTACTATCTCAGATCACTGACTTGTATCACGAAACACAGCAACAACCAATTCTTAACTATACATATAACCCCCTCAGAGCTCTTACCTTTGAAATGCAAACATATTACATAATGAATTAAACTCAAAAGTGCACAGCAAATCTACAGCTTCTCTCTTAATAACAGTGCTTCAGAAACTGTTTGATTAACAGTAAGTACTAAGCTTGCTTTATGTCAGCTATTTGAAAGACGCTTAGTTTCAGGATATACCAAAAGGCTGTTTTAAACATATTCACTACTAGTTTGTATTGAATTAGGAAGGCTACAGTGACTGTACCTTGACTAATCCATAAACTAAATACTCCACTGTGCTATTTCAGAACTGCATTTTTTCCAAGTCACTATAAATGTTATGAAATATCTGGGTCATTAGCAAATACAGTTTTAAGGAGTCTACATGTGCAGCAGACTTGCTGTTACCTAGCAAACACTATCACATAGGAGTGCTCTTTGCATCTTCATTACATCCAGGAAAGTATTTTATTTTTAATTTCAGTAATTATTTCCAGGAAAAGCAGAGAAGAAAGAAGCCATAACTCTCTTTTACTTCCATTATGAGAATGCAGTATCACTCGGTAACACTGTGATACTTCTCTTTCAACGTCTAAGTGCCAAAGTCTCTTTTTCACATGGCTGCAGACAGGTAAGTCCAGAGCATACTGCACATTATCAAGAAGGTATGAACTAGTCTCTGTCATCATGCACTTTGATGTAAGTTTGCAGTGATTCCATTAATTTCTGGGTGCAACTCTGAACTGCAACACTACAACTAGGAGCCCGAAATTCACCCAGACCATTCAGAAAGGCTTCATGTTGTCATGCAGTGAAATTACATATGCAGTGAATTTACAGGACAAGCTAGTTGTGTGTTGTAGAGTGGTTACAATAGAAGGGCCGTGTTTAGGGCATGACTCCATCAGATGTCCCTGGGAGACATCCAAGGGCAAGTCAAAATGGAGCATCAGGACTGTCATTAAATTCAGCCAGCAGCCACAATCTACTGCGTGGGCAGCACGTGAAGTTGATGCTTTTAATTTCAGTCCAGAATGGGTATATTCATCAAATGGGAGTGACTAAAATTAGCAAGAAACATCTCCCTGTTTTAATAGTTTCTTTTGGCCAGAAAGTTTCATTTGTTCACGTGAAATATGTGAACTTGTTTTCAGCTACTTCTGTTCTACACCACTAGTAAACCATTGACTTCAAGTGAATTACTGTCCACTCCCAAGAACAATATATATTGGCCAATAGATTTTATTAGCTGCTCAAGTTCCCTCTCAGGTGTGACGCTTTCAAGTTGATGTGCATCTGTTGATCTTACCATGACAAAATTACTGTGTAAGCACTTGTATGGTTTGCACACCTCCAAAAGGTGATTACGTGTTTCAAAAAAAAGTTGTCAACATGTTCAGCATGTTTTGCTTCTTGCTGAAAACTGAATGTAGAGTTTAAATAGAATCTGGCATAACGAAACATCAGCTGGCACTATCCTGAAATACACATTCACACAATCCACTGCCAGAACTGGGGCTTGCTGAACATGTCACTCACAATGCTCCTAGACACTCAGCTGCTAGTGCAACTATCTTCCTAGTGAAAGGGAACCAGATGGCAAGCGACTCTTGGCATTTTTCAATGTTGTGTGAAGGGTTTCTTCAGCTAGTAAGTACACGCCATCCAGTCAAGTCGCTTTGGAAACAGCCCTTCACGTCTTTCTTCAGATTTCTCCACAAACAGCAAACAGACCATTCAACAGGAAAGCAAGGCCCAAGCCTGCTATTTTTAAGCACTGAACCAAAAGTCTCAGCAAGGAGTTTCAGTTGTAAGCGAAGATAAAGCAGCACCTCTGAAGGATTTATTTCATCCTTGGGTCCTGTTACACCCTCTGAGTGTTCAGTTGCTCATCAGTGATGATGGAGGAAGATTAATTTAGACAAGTCAGTTAAATGCCTCCAGTCAGATGGAACAAACAGAGGTCAAAATGCCAAACTGCTTAAAAGTGTAAGTTCCACAACTATTTGCAGGCGCTATCAGTGCTTGACAGCTCGCCTGGTCTACTGTTAATTCAGGCACCATAGCAGGAATTGAGAGACATGATTCTGCTCCTGGCTCTGCCAAATTAACACGGCCGAGTAATTTCTTCCCCTAGTTGAACCACATGACTTGTAGGGCAGAGCAAAAGTTTGCAAGCAAACTTCCTAGAAGTGCTTCCACAGCCAAAACAGCTTACCTAAACAGCTGCTCTGAGGCAATCACTATTCTGCTGCAGTGGACTCTCAATGGCTTGTGTGGAAAGACAAGGATTTCAGCATGCATGGGAAAGGCAGAATGGAATGAGGTACAGTAGTGATGGTGCAGTCTTAAAGAATAAAAGCATCAAGCTATTAGAAGCAGAGGCCTCAAAAGCCTACTAAAAGTAAAATAATAAAAAAGTTAATCAGAAATGTTAAAGTTTATTATTTTGACTGTGCAGGTACGGACTTCTTTGCTTGAACAGAAAGCTGCTGCCTTGCTGCAACATTTTGCTTTGGTGTAGTTTTCAGAGTTATCTTTCAGGAATTACAAATTCTAACATGTTGACTATGACGTGCACACACACACAAAGAAGAAAGACAAAAGAAATGGAAAGAAAAAGAAAAAACAGAAAAGGCTAAATGCCCTACACAGTCCAAGCCACAAGCCCTACTGAAAGTTAGTATTAAGAATCTATAGACTCCAAACTTGGGTGGCAGTTGCTCTGAGGAGGTAGAGAAGAGGTGGAATGCTGTGTGTATCAGGTCGGCACAACTGAAGGGACAGACACTCTCTCACTTCATAAACATGACCCAGTGCTACTGTCAGTAAGAATCAGAATTATTCAGGCCACAATGCTACAAAATAGGATCCCTCCTGTTGCCAGATGAATTACATAAACAGAAGAAGGATATAACTTACACGAGGACAAATCACTCTTCCATTGATGCCAGTGGAAATGTTGCTTTTGAATGTAAAGGGAGCTGAGGTGGATCAGGCTCAAGAAGTGTAGCATGTTCAAATGTGTAATTAATTTTCAGTGACAGTAAATATGTTCTAATCTGTTAAAGGGAACTGCTCTCTAGCATTGTCTCTTCAGTTTAATTTCATGAGATGCATTCCTGAACAGGGCTTATTAGGTTCCTGCAGATGCAAGTTTGAAAGCGCTGGGCTATATGGGAGAATAGATCCTTACCATCTCAAATATCAACTGCAATTCATCATACATAAAGTTCATTTTTAACAAGACTTGAAACCAGACTATCTCACCTACAGTGGTTGTTCTACAGTAAATCTGAACCTGGAAAATTGATTCTGTATTTCCCTAGCAAGCCTCTTTGGTGATTTACAGATCCCACTTACTCAGCTGACACATGCTCCTTTGAAGTGAAAAGACTGCTAGCCAATGACTACAACAGATACTCAAAGCAAACAAAAAAAGTTATATTATAACTCTAATCGATAGATACATAGATAAGACTTCTCTGTCCCAGTTTTGCAAATATCCTGTCAAACACTGCTAGTTACAACTGAACAAAATACAAAGGATGCATTTCTCATCACTGGTAATCTCTCCTGTGCCTGCCCAGTAAGCCAGCCCATCCCAAAACCTATATACTACCACAGACAACTGGTACTTTCCTACTGTTGAGATTTCCAGTTTTCTCTTCCTTGCCATTCCGCTTAAATATTTTCCAACTAATATACTCCAACACACTCTAAGCTTATGAGATTACCACCTGAATCCTCCTTTGCATCTTACAGAACCTGCTCCCCTCTCACAACCTTAGCGATTTCTAAGACCAAAATGGACTGTTATGATTATCAGTGCCATCCTGCTGCAAAACAGTCAGTGGAATTTTACTAGTCTTTCTCACTGCTGCAAGAGAAAGCCACTGATCTGCCTCCAAATAAATGCAGTAGTGCAAAAAGCAATTCTGATGCAGTGTATCTGGCAGTAAGGATTTAAAAATACTTCTATTAATTTATATAAAATGATACAACTTACCAAGAAACAAATAAAACCAGAAATCAATAAAGCTCTCTGCTATTACTTATTTCTCCTCCTCATTTTGCTGGTTAAAAGAAGAAACTCTATCTTCTCGTTAAGAAAATGTTTAACAGACCTGTGACTATCTGCAAGCAATAAGTTTTCCGTCTCCTGGTCTTCTGATTTTATTCACAAGCTGTGTTTCATTACCAATGGTAAGCTAAAAATAAGCAATTTGCTCCAACAATTACTGTGAATTCACTGGTTTTGCTGCTTCTTTGGCATCCTTTTATAGACTACTGTTTTATTGGCTCCTCACATTGATTTGTTTTATCATACTTTAAAAGGTTGGCTGATACTGGTTTTCTGAATCCTACCCTAGCCCCATCTCCACTCCCCCTCCCCAGCACCCAAAATTTCTGGGGCATACTGTGAAGCATTGAACAGTTAGTGCAATGTCCTGAGAGTTCTCCTAGGGAAAGCAAGCATTTCTTGCTGTTTAATGTCATTGGAGCTGCAGCCCTTGATTAAATCACTTAAGGGAACCATTTCAAACCAAATGCATGTCATTACCCTCATAGACACTGGCCTGAATCCCACTCTCATTTACACTGATGTCACAGATTTACAGTGGTCCCACTGACGCAACTGCTCCAGCGAGACCAGTGGCCCGACTCCAGATTTACGCTGTGTCACTGACAGGCTGGATAGGGTCCTCGCTTCCAACCGATCACCTAGAGGTTTTAGAGCGCACCTGGGCTGGTGCTTCCCTGACTGTTGGGACACCGCTGCACTTCACCTGCCCGCGGGCAGCCCCGGCCCCGCACTGATGGCGGCCC
>NW_010552760.1:0-13841 GCF_000687285.1 Phaethon lepturus
TGAAGGTCCTTTCCAACCTCGTGATTCTGTGTGTGATTCTGTGTATGTAAATACCTGAAGAGAGGTTGTAAAGAAGAAGGGGCCAGGTTGTTTGCTGTAGTGCCCAGTGACAGGACGAGAGGCAACGGATACAAACTGAAACACAGAGGTTCCTTCTGTACATCAGGAAACACTTTTTACTGTGAATGAGGCCAAGCACTGGCACAGGTTGCCCAGGGATTTTGTGGAGTCTCCATCCTTGGAGATGTTCAAAAACTGTCTGAACATGATCCTGGGCAACTCACTCTAAGTGGCCATGCTTGAGCAGGGTGGCTGGACAAGGTGACCTCTAGGGGTCCTTTCCAACTTAAGCCATTCTGCAATTTTGTGAGATCTGAATGACTGATGGGTCAAGGACGTTTAGATGAAATCAAAGCTGCTGTACTGTTCTGAACCAGGTGACACGTGGTGGGAGTTTCAGTGTCAGAGGTGCCCAGCACTGTGTGGTCCTGACTGTTGCACAAAGGAGAGCCTTTCTCACTGCTGTACAGGTGTGTAGGTGTTTCTTCCTACAACATGCAGAAAGAAAAGAGAGAAGAGACCACATGCATGGATATGAGCTGCTCTACTTAGAAAGCTGTAGTATCTCTTGATGTGAAAACAGGTGCTTCAGCCAGGTACTTGGGGAAAGCAAATCAAATGGAGATGAACTCAGACACCCCAAGCCCTGGAAAGGTCAATGCCATTTGCTATTCATTCAGACGTTTCACTCTAGTTTCCTTATTGCTGGGATTTTGTGCCCACATTTCCCTTGACAGACTATCCACAGAGGCTCAGACAAATGTCAACTTAATGTACTCCATGACCATGACTGGGGCTACATCCATTCACTGCCCTGCTTCCCCAGTCTCCAACTGTGCTTCCTCAGATGCCCAGAAGGACACCTATTCCTCTTATATTATATCTCCTGCAAGGACAAGTTTTGATTCATTTGACAGCCCAAGTACAAACCAGATCAATGGTCTATTTTGACCAATAGTCTGTTTCCATCTGCAGGCAATGCAAGAAATTTTCATCAGATCTGCTAATTCGTCCAGATTCTTTTATCAGGGTACTTCTACGTGGTCCTGGACAGCAGATGAATATGTCATTCAGTCAGAAGTAGTTACCATTTACAGGATAGCTTTTAAGTCAGCAGAAGATACACAACTAAATTTACAGAAACTGAAGTTAGACAAGCTCCCCAACCATATAAAAACCTGCTGTTTCATCAGTTTAAAATTTCACATTATAGAACTATCTCAAATTAATGGGAGAATTAGATTGTAATGCTCACAAATATTTCTATAAACACATTATAGGTTGCATCCATGGATGCTTTGGTTTGGAGCTAAATAAAAAATATCTGCAGAAAGTGTCTGCTTTTCTCAGAAACATTTTATTTTGAGCAGGAAACTAGTAGTTTATTACAAGTAATTGATTTTTTTTTTTTTTAATTTGAATAAAGAAATTGCTTAAAGTGTTGATGAAAACCATCCAAAGTAAAATACCTCTATTTTTTTACTGACTCAATCAGGCACTGTGGGGCACAGTTCACATCCTCCAAATTTCAGTCATCTGAGCTAGTCAGCAACATTCGCTTTGTAGGCAGTAGAAAGAGATTATCTCCTCTACAGTTTTTCCCATTTCAAGACAGCTTAAGGATAACGCTTCACACTCTGGAAACACCTATTTTTCCACTCATGACAGAGGGAAGCTGGGTGACTTGTAAACTAGACCCCAAATTTTCAGATTACTTTAAGTGAAGTTAATCCCCTTCTTAAGTATGGTATATTTAAAGTCTGAATTACATTTGTAGTGTTGCACGGTCCTTTCTATGTCTTAATTGTATTTATTTTCAAAGGAAAGTTAAATCGATGAAGATTATTGTAGGATGCAGATGACAGTGGAACAATGTCCCCGTCCCTCCCTCTTTTATCTGCCTCCAAAGGCAACAACAGTAAAATTTCTGTTGCAGTCATAACAGAAGCTAAACATGCATAAACTTAGGATGGCTGTGTGAACAAAAAGACTTGCAGCATTATAATGAGCAAACGTCAATATATGTGGGTTTTTTTCCCTTGAGCTGTGCAAGGTAATTGTCAATTTGCAAATCTTCTGGTAACCTCATATAGCATAATGTCTTCTGTGCTTCTTGTCACTGTTAATGGAGAAACTGGAAAATGTTTTACCCACCAGTGAACAGTGTCCTTTCAAGCACATTTCTGTCTTTAAAATAATGTAATGCTCTTTGCCTTTTAGATGGGATTATCATCTCATAAGCATTGCAACCATCACTTCTCACCCAAGCCTACTGCATAGTCCGGCCTTATTTTCCAGGCTGGGGTCAAACAGCCCCAGGAGGGTCTTCAACTGAAGCAGCTGAGAGCAGCTCAGCAACCTGATGAGGCTGGAGATGGAAAAGGGCAGTCAGACAGTGTAAGCTATAGAAATACCCACTTAAAAATAAAGAAGGGCAATTTTGCCTATTTCTGTGGTGTAAGACGGAAAGGTGGAAACTGTTCCATCTTAAGCTTTGGGCTTAGAGGTCCCATACCTCAAGATTTTAAAATTAAGGGAGCCCCATGCAAGGGGTTAAAGGATTCTCTGCTACATTCCCAGAAGAACCAGGCTTGCTATGTATGCAATGCAAGCACTCATATATAGAGCAGATATCCGTCTCTGGTCCTCCCAAACTTTTACATGGTCTTGTGTGGGAGACAGGGTGAGGAGAAGAGAAACTGTTTGCTAATGACTGTGAAAACAACCTGGCATACTCTGTGAATTCCTCCCTCCCCCATCCTCCTCTCTTTCTTAACACCGAAGAAAGCCTGATTATTTTAACTCAGCTATGCATATGAAATTGTCCATCGTGCTCTCACACGTGGGTTTTTTTTGTGGAGGGAAGAGCCTGTATACAGCATGGCTCTAAGCTGCCACTGTAAACAGCCTCATAAAAGACAGGCTGTTTGGGAAGCGGTGCAGAGCGGTCTGTGCAGATGTGCTGCCTGTGTGTTGCCTGTGCTGAGGGGCTGCAGTGGAGAATTCACTCTATCACTTCATTATAAACACTCCCTCCTCATATATCCTCCTCTTCCGTGCTTACGGGCCGTACGTAGTTCTGGTTTTCATTCACATACAAGCTACTATTTCACAGGCTGTGCAGCACTGGCATCAGCTGCGCTGCTCGTGTTGACCCCAAAAACTTATACAACCTGCCGGTTTTGGGCAACTAGTGCTTCTAGGCAAATTTACTAGGAGATAGTTTGAAAGTAAACTCCAAACATTCTTTTTCCATACTCTTGGAATTCTATTTAATGTGATGCATATTGATGACACATTAATTCTCTGCTAAGTTTTCCCAGCAATTTTTAAAGCACCTTCCAGAAAGTAAAGGATTTTTTTAAATTATTTTTTAAAAAACGAGATTTTTTTTAAGGTTTTCTTTTCCTCCGTCTTCTTCTGGTTCTTCAGACCAACTCCTCCATAGTTTGTTTGGGTTTTCATCTTTCAATTTCAGAAAACATTTTGTCAATCTCAAATTTTGGAAAAGATTGAAAATGTTAAAATATGGGAGAGCATATTCATTCTTTCTTAAAGCAACTTAATTTCACCTTTTATGGCTGTGGAAAAGCAATGAATTTTACAGTTCAACCTGCCTTTGCTTTTAGTAGAATCGTATTCAAAACTGCTTTTGTGCTTCTAAAGAAGCTGTTACACCTAAAACAAAATATCTGTAATCTAAAAGAAATCCTTTAATACAATAAAAAGTTTCACCTAGAAATATTACTTCACTGGACAGTTTAGAAGGAAGATCTTTGATTCTGTAACCTGTTCCTTTTCTATAGAGGATTGTTCTTGAGAATTTTCTTGCAAATATTTCATACTATTTTTCCATGAAAGACCATGTCTCATCTTCAGACTGTACTGCATGATATTCAACCTACAATTTTCTTCATAGTTTTAATCCCAAATTTTCTGTTTATAGCATGCTGGGACAACTTTTTTTTATACTGCAGACATATCTGTAGACTAGCACATTCCTTGCTTTTCATTTTTTGCCAAGTGCTTTGTCTCTTCCAGGTTTTGCTTTCATGTACAAACCCACCAGTTAGGAGGTTGTTACACCTCAAAAAGTCATCTAGATTTCCCTGAGCAACAAAATCTTTCTCAGAAGAGTCTGTTTTCCTCCTGCTCTTGACCACAAAATATGGTCCCATAAATTTCCTCCTTTGGATGTATTGGTACAATCACTTGTGGGGCCAATCCTGGACTCTCGGACAAGGAGCTGTCCAAGACAAATAGAGCACAAATAGACCTGGGTAAAAAGACTTTCTGCCTATTAAAAAAAGGAAGCTGTAATTTTTTTCTAAATTCAGGTTTGCAGTGATCTGGTTTCAAGCACGGCCTTATAAACAACTGCACTGACAGACCTGAGGGAGCAGGAACCTGCTGCATGCAGAAAGAAAATGAGCAGTTGGGGGCTGTGAGGACGGCATGAATGTCTTGAGCAGCTTTACCATCAAAGAAAACCAAGGTTGTGTAAGGGCACCCTTAGGAGTGTGTAAGCATTCTCATAAGTCACTCCTCCCCATCTTTGATCTCTGTCAGCACTTTATCCTCAACTCATTGTAATTTTTCAGTACATTTTCCAATAATGAGAAAAGCAGACGGCATATGCTTTCACTGCAGTATTGCACAGAAAAGGATTTTTTCTTCTTTCAACAGAAAACGCATGGATAGATAGATAACAATATCCTTAAGTGAAAAGATCCCTGTATGGAAGACAATATACAGGCTTCTTGATTTTTGTATTTAACAATAGTGTTATGTTACAAACTCATTTTGAACTCACTGTTCTCTAAATCGCACCTAAATCTCTTTGCAAAGGGTTGCATTGTCAAGTTTTGCTCTCTGATTAAATAGTCCCATTTAATATTTTTTGGATGGACATTCGCATTTTAGAACTGCATCCCCTATTTTTTTCCCATTTTGTTTTCTTTTTTTGAGACCTCATGTTGATCTTTTTTGGGTGTGTCTGTCTCGGTTTGCTGTTTTCCTGGGTATTCACAACTCTTCTCAATACCACGCTGCCTGCATATTTTCATCAGTTTGCAGCTGTTTGCTCATGCTTCTATTTCACTGCAGTTGTTAAAAGCAGTCACACAGCATAGCCCCTCTCCTCCCACTATCTTGCTAATAGGATTTGCTGCTGGGATTTGCTGCTGAGATTTGCCACCAATTTCACTGGCTTGCAAAGGTATCTGGGTTTATATTTAAACAATGAAATTTCATGGATATATTAGTTTTGCCAAATTCATCCTATTATTGCAAATCCTGATTAAAACCTTATATTTCCATTCCTTGCCTTTTAATTTTTATTGTAAACTAAGCATATAACCAGTTTTGTCAAGGAATTATTTCTTCCTGGAATAATGTATAACAGAAAGGGACAAAAGAGAGTAAAGGTGAAAGGATAAAAATGCAGGAATGTTCCTCAAATGCAGTAAAAAAATGTTATCGTATTAATTGATGTACTTGCTATTGGGAAAGAGATGGATTGAGGATTATGATGATTTCAAAAATTTTAAGTGAGAAATAATGTTTAAGTGGAGATTTGGAGATTAAATTAATTTCTTCATAAAATATAGTTTAATTTAGGTCTGTGGAACATTAGAAAGCTCACTTCCCACATGTGAGTTCTAGTTCCTAGGGACTTTTCATGCCCTCACCTATTTTTTTCCTATTTTCATTTTATTCACTCTAGACAAAAACAAATAGGCCATCAAGAAGGGAAAAAAACAACCCAAAAAACAGAAGGGAAGACCTGTACACTTGCAAAGACAAATTGAGGAATTTTTTTTTAATTTTAAAAATACAGGGGAAAAAAATAGCTGGTTGGGAAAATATGGAAATTATAACAGGGGATTTCACATAGAAAACTGACAATTTTTCTTTTTATTCTGGTTAAACCTTCTTAAAATGTGTCTGGAAATAACTGAGTAATGGGAAGTTCCAATAAAGGGGTTGTATATCAGATCTTATCTTACAAATGAAGATTAATGAATTCTTTGGGAATTTTAGTAGAGGAATAAATCAACCCAACGTTGAATAAACTTCTATCTCACCTGTCCACAGAACTTAGAATCATAAGGATTTCCACTCTAATTAAATTTTCCCCTTCCCTTCCCTTCCCTTCCCTTCCCTTCCCTTCCCTTCCCTTCCCTTCCCTTCCCTTCCCTTCCCTTCCCTTTCAGGAGCATCTGTCTCTCCATTAGACTTTCATAAAAAAAAAATACCTCTCAACATGCATTGTAACAGTGAGCAGTTTATTACTGAACATTTCATTGATCACACACAATTGAACTTTCCACCTTTCTGTCTCCCTTTAGAAGATGCAGTATAAGGTATAGACAACCACATCAAGGCAGTGTGCTGCACCCAGAGCACAGCACGCATTGTCCTCCACCATTAGGGTTAAATCTTGCTCTTATGGAAAATACCTTTCCTCCATTTCCTTTTCATGATCTCTGTGTCTCCCACAGGAAGTGGGAAAGTCAAAGAAATAGCCCAGATATTTACTATATGCATATTTCAGTTATTTCCTACATTTAAAAATAGAAAATGAAATATTGCAATGATCAAAGTCTGACAAAAGGCAATAAACCAAACAAAGTACTTAAATGGTAGTCTCCTGTCCACAGATCTGATCTCACACCAGAGAGTATTAACTAACGTGCAATACTTGGCTAATGCTTCCAGGCCTTGATCACATTCATCTGAACACTTCAGGGTATAGATGGAGGAAGTTTTGGACTTCTGCATTGCTCCTCTGGATTTGTAATTTGTTGGTCAATGTCACAGTCAGGAAAATTCAGTTGCTTTGAAAACAGCAGCCCCTTCTTGGGTTTTTTAAAGTTTCAGTTTATTTCATGCAAGAATGATTTTAGTCTTATGATCAAAAGAAGTAATGTACTGTAGTATAACATAAATTGTCATGACTTAAATAGATTTAGACTTGACAGACTGTATAGTAGCCAAGTCATTCAAGTATAAAGGCAATGAATGGCATTATGCCTATCACAAGAAGTATGGCTGTCAACTGCAATCACTTCTGTAGCATTCTGGAAACAAGGACAATTCAAATCTTCAAATCTCAAAGCATCTGCTTCTGTATCGCATTTTTCTTCTCTAGTGTTTACCACTGAGCTTCTTTTATAATTAGCTTTTTTGATGTCCTCCTGTAACTTTGGTCATTTGCCTTGAAGTATAATGCATAACAATGTATAACCAGAAAAATAATCTCTATATAATTAGAATTGCATTTACATAGTGCACAATTATGGGGGAAATTCCGTGTAAAATCAAAACCTGCTAGAAGGACAGACATCAGGACTGTTACCAGGAGTAACAAGAAGGAGAATCAGGAAGCCTGTAGAAGCTCAGCATTTCTGTCTTGTAAATCCAGGCAGAAATGCCATTAATGGCAGCAGCTTGTGTGACAGCGAGCTTACAGGGAACATGGTGCTGTGTATTCTTAAAATTGCAGTAAGTATCCAGAATTTTCAGCCCAATGTCGCTTACTGGAAATAGTGCTAGTGGACACAGATGGAGGATGCGGTGAAGTGGAGATCAGTCTCTGCTCACATATGTGCACACATGAGAAGCTGGTGCTGAACTTACTTTAACGAGTGTCCTGTACTTGAAAAGCAAAATATCATCATACAGCTGTGCTGTGGACCTGCAGGCCAGCTCTTTGCTCAGTTCAAGTAGCTCTTGGAGAAGGGATTGGCTTCACTGATGTCTTCTGGAGCAGCAGCTGTTCCTTCAGTAGTTGAAATCACTCTCTGTCTGGCTTGTGCTGAGTCCACCAGCAGCTGAGGCTGGTTCCTGGCCAGGGGAGCAGAAGTGGAGCCCTGCTCCACGAGCGCTGTATGCCATGGAGAGAACTGCCACAAACTTAGACTTGGATGCTGACCTTTTGTATGGCATTTGAGTTAACATTAGCTAAGGCATCATCCGATGAGAACGGGGGGATGGCTTTTTTCTCTGTCCCGGTATTCAGTGTCCAACAGTGTCTCCCTCCCTGTGGCTCTGTGCAAAACATTTGGCACATATCAGCTCCCGCTGAAGGCAATGGAAGTCTGTGTTGTGAAGAAATTACACATGTAATTCCTCAAACTTTGACGTATGTTGTGTCTTGGATAACATTGTGTTTTCTTCTTCAATAGGCCATTTACCAGGCAGTAGCCTTCTCCCCTCCCCACCCAAGGAACAATCTCTATCCTCTCAATGTGATTACAGTCCATTTCATTCCATAATAGGTTTCTTTTATTATTCCCTCAGGCATGCAAATCAAATTTTACTCAGTACCAAAATCTTTGTTCTACAAAGAATGCTGGCATCGAGTGCAGTGAAAAAATAGTTTTGCTATTGAATACGGTCTGCGTTAATAGAACTCCACTATCTTTTTTACTTTGAAAGTAAACATCTGTCAAAGTTTATTTGCTCTGTCGGAAAGGCAGGAATGTCTTAAGGGAAAGCACACGATAAAAGCAGATAGATTATTCTGCAATTATACCTTTCTCTGTCTAAATGTTTAATTAGATAAGCTGCCACAGAGACAGAGATTACGTTGGCTTCCATCTGTCCCATTTATCGATGTTATAAATGCAAAGGAAGTCTTGGCAAATTTGATCACAGCAGCCACAGTGAAAGCAGGGAGCTGGCTGTCTCAAACTAGACCAATTTCCAACAACTTCTCACCTGAACTGGGTGGCTCTTCTTGGTAGGACAGTGGTTGATCTTGTGCTATCAGAGTTTGGGTTGTACCAACTTGAGCACAAGTGTATATATAATATTTTATGGCACAGCATCTCTCACCCCTGAGGTGAGAGATATAACCCTAAGGGTTATTGCTTTTAAATGTGTTTTTATGTTTGATTTCAAAAGCAGTTAAATAGCTATATGTGCCCATCACAATATTAGTTTGATTGCAGATATTTTAAATGTGATGGTAATACAGGTTTCTGCTGCAGGCGTTGCTTCATGCTGGGCTCAGAAGCAGCATAGAAGAGAGGACATCATTTCCATCACACAGAGCCTGCAAGCTCAGGCAGTGCATAATACGTGGAGGAAAGAAAAAAAGGAATGAGGCAAATAAGCTTGCAAAAATTATAGGTATAAGAGTTTTCCCACTTGATACGTAAGTCTAGCTCAAGACCATAAGGGATCAGGAATATTCAGACACTGAGCAGGAAATATTTTGGCTTCTAAATAACAGAGCTGCCCAGTTCTGTGGCTACTGAGGGCTTTGCTGTGCAGAAAAGAAGTGGTGTGCTGTACAGATACTGTGTTTTAAATGTATTAAATTTAAATATATTTAAGTTAATATAAATAAATATATTAAGTTAAACATATAAATATTTAAGTTTAAAGGCTCCATTATCATAAAAGCTGACAAGATTAAATGTATTTATTTTCGTGACGCCTCATAAGGACACGGAGGTTTGACACTATCTGCACTTTATGGGTGGTATTAAGCCAACACGTAGGCCACCTACTAGACTTGAGCTATGGTGTAAAATTTAATAATTTGAGATGGCATTCGTATGGCCAAACGTAGGAGTAAGAGTCATCTCTAAATTAAGAAATCTAAATTTAAAAGTTTACCCGAGTGCCTAAGCCTCCATTACCAGCACAGTCAATGGAGATTTAGTCCATCCAGATGAAGACAGATTCAGATGCTTGTGAGTGATGAGCTGAATCATGTCCTATGTATTGGCACTTGAGACCTTATGATATACCCTAAGTTTTCTTGCTGAGCTCCATCTTCAATAAAGCACACTTCACACGTAGTCCTGTATGCTATCTACCAGCCCAATGTGGATATCTCAGATACTGGAGGCATCCCAAATGGAGAAGAGGAGTTTCTGGGATATGATTAATATCCTTTCTTTTTGAAGGTCAGTAGGATCTAAGTAGCTATTATTTATCACTTTATGTCTAAATCCCAAAGTCAGTTAAAGCAATGGTGTAGGAAGAATTCCAGCTATTACTGGTTATTTTGCATAGCAGATTTTTCTCCTACACTGTTCTTTGGGCTTATTATTATTTATTGTTTTATCATCCAGAGACAGTTTTGGGTTTTGAAAATATATTAAACAGAGCATGTCAATTGCCTTTAACAGAGGCAAGAAATTATGAAAAGTAGTGGGGGACATTTCACCCTCAGCAAAGAGAGAAAAGACATTGAATAATGAGTTACAAGGGGATGAGGTCTCATCCATTCCTTCACTGGTTTACCAGTTTTAGATAGCTATTCAATTATTCTTTCAGTAGTGTTTTGGAAGTCAAATCTTTTTATTTTTGGATGCTGTTTTGAAGCCACTTGGTTAAGTGTTTTGTATTGGAAAAATAGAGGAAAATATACAAGACATTCACAATGAAAGAATAAAGAATGTGAAATACAGCTGGTTTTAATTTTGGCTGCAGACTTGAATTCAGGCCATGAGCACTGACAAATTTACTAATGAATCTCACCCAGTTTCTGTAGTGTATCAAAACCACTCTCATTTTTAACTTCCACTAGTTTTACTTCAATTATACTTTCCAGTACATTTTGAACCAAAAAGTGGGATGTGCAGTTTGTGTGTTATTATTTCTATTTGTTTAACATGTCAAAATAGGATGCTGTCGTGTTTTTAGTGTCCCATAATATTTATCTGTATGCCTACAGCCACTGCATAGGAATTCTGGAATTATAATCCTTTCTTTGAACTACTCATCACAGTTATGTTCCTTCATGCCACTACAGGGCAAAACCACTTATTTTTTAAATCAGAGAGATGGAGAGATTAATGCTTCTGCATCATCTGTTTTTGCAGATGTTACTGAAACACATTACAAGAGGCAAATGTCATTGTAAATCAATATTTGTAATTGCAGGGCAGAGTGATATGTTTCCAATGGCTGAGGAACAGCTAAATTCAGACACAATTACAAAAATATAATATATCAGACAAGCAAACCTGCCCTCTGAAATGAGTATATTATTGCCATAGATTCGTTTTTTGTGTTGTAAAGAGAACGCTAATGAAGTATTAGTCTGTGAATTTTCTTGTCATTCTCCTTATATAAACACACGCTACTACATGCATCTTCTTGAACTGTATCATCCTTATCTGGACACCAATATTGAATGTGCACAACACCCCCAAACTGATGTTTTTTTCTGTGTGCCTCAGTTCTTGACCTCCATTTCCTCTGCCAATTTTATTATCGCAGTATTTGTACCCTCGTCCCACCCTGCCCCTCCAGAAACCATGGATATTGTGATTTCAGTCACTGGAATCCTACTGCTGGATAAAAAGCAAGCAAGTTCATAAGCCCTAAGCCTTTAACAACACAGTAGACAAGCCATAAAATATGCATCACTCACACGCCCAAGACATTCTGGTTCCAATTACCACTAGCAGTTGCTATAACAATACTTCTATAGAAATACTCACAGAGCCTCATTCTGGGGAGGTACAGATTTTTTTTTGTCCAAAAATACTAAGTATTCATAAGCAATAACATCCATAAGAGCAGCAAAGCACTTCAGAGTGAACCATCAGGTTCAATGACATGTTAAATGCCAAATAGAAGTACCAAGAAAAAAATATGAATTTTAATGATCTGTTTTCTGGTATTGGGCATCTGAAGACAATGACTTCAACAAGACAAAATACCTGCTTGCATCTGGGTCTGCTGGTAAAATGGTCTTTAAAAAGGTGCTTAGGAAAAAAAAAGTTTTTTCAACTAGAGAAACTAATTTATGAAAATATTGTGCAACTGTCAGAAAATTCTAATTCTTCCATGAGCTCATTCAAAATTATCATGTACATTAATTGACCTGATTCAGAATGAATTTATGTATTTTGTTATCAATTATGGCCAATTTCCACTGTGTTCTCACTGCTGTTGTTGCTCAGGATTTTTTCAATTTGCATAAAAAGAGAAAGAAGGAAAAGCTCTCACTTCAGCCCTGTTCAGGTCAAAGCAAGCTCAGAACATTTAATTACAAATTATTTTCTGGAAATATCAAAACAATCTTTTAATTTGAAGTGTCTGTTAAATGTGACCATTTTATTTTAGAGAGGAGAAATGCTTTGCCTCTTTGTGGTAAATGCCAACAGTTTAACTTTTTTTTCCTTTCATGGAAACAATTTGTTACACTTCCTCTAAAATTAATTTTAAAACTCTTTAAGTCAATGTATTTAATTTGAATTTCATCTTTATTTTAATTTTTAACTAGCTCTATATTATTTTTAAAGTTATTGTAAATTTATTCAATGACATTATATTTTAACCAGTAAAAATATAAGATGTCTCCACTGTTTCATCATTATTACTCAGACTCTAATGGATTGGCAGTTTCTGAATCAGTAACAACCAATGCAGCTGAGATATCAAAATGACGAAATAAAATACAAGTGAAATGAAAAAAAACTAAATGCAACTTTTGAAATTAATTACATTTAAAACCTGAAAGACATTTTACTTAGGAATTTTTAACATACCTTTCTCAAAATTTAGTCCAATAAACTACGTCTCATCTGTTAGACCTGTTAACTAAATTCCTGATCTCTGTGAATTCTCACTGGGTTGAATGGAGGCTGGGAGAGTATTGTGGTAAAGAGTCACTCTAATTTTGCAGTGCTCCTATGACCTTTCCTTATATTCTCAATAGATGTCTACTGTCAGCAGCTGATGGAAGCAGAGAGGTGGAGAAAATGGATCTGCTTTCTTTTTCAGTCTGATACAGTGTCTCTCATGTTCTTAGCTAGCAGCAGCAGTCATTGAGATTTCACAAACTGAGCAATGATAAGAGATTATTAAGGAGAAGAAAAAACCATTATTAGTTCATCTGCGATAGCTGTAATAGACTGAGCAGAGCATCACATTGTATCCCTACCTGTGCAGAAAGCCTCATTTTCTTTCCAGGGCCCGTTCGCTCTGATGGGTGATACACTCTCCTGTGTGGTCAGAGTCCTGTTTTCGGGCTAAATCAGGTTTGTTGGTTGTCCTGGGTCAGCTTGACGTGTGAGAAATCACCTTGCCTGCTCTTGGCACAGTAAATGCTTAGAGACATAGACACACACACAGAGCATCGGGGAGCAGCGTGTCTGCGCCCACGAATACAAGCCACGGCCTGGTTTGTGGCCCTGTGGGTAAGGGACACAGCACAGCTCTTGCCCAAAGAGCTAAACCTTCTCTGTCGCTCGTGCCGGACGCAGCGGAGACAATGCCCGTGTGCGGTGTGGCCGGGTGAGCGACCTGCTCAGCCTGGAGCAGAGCTGACATGGAGTGGAGAGGCTGAGGAGCATCAGGGGGTGCGAGAGGGAGATGGGTCGGTGGAGCCGCACCCGGCCGCCGGGTGAGGCTCCATAAGCAGCAGGGGATCCCCTGCCCTCTTGCTGCCGGGCAGAAGGAGAGGACCTAAGAGATGAGGGAGGATGGAAATAGGTCCCTGCTCGGGGCAGCAGGCGAATCCTCTCCCGGCCTCCCTCACCATCCCAGCTGCCCTCACACAACAGACATGGGGCTCTGGAACTTGAGGGACAGGCAGATGAGGACCTTGATGAAAGTCCATCCTGGGGCGAGTCAGCCAGCCCCACACATCAAGTCGTCCTCTGTTAAGAAAAAAAGGAGGGTAATTGTTGTAAGTGACTCCCTTCTGAGGAGTACAGAGGGCCCAATATGCTGACCAGACCCAACCCACAGGGAAAGCTGCTGCCTCCCTGGGGCCCGGGTGAGAGATGTCACCAGGAAACTCCCTG
>NW_010552760.1:14997-15427 GCF_000687285.1 Phaethon lepturus
CAGTTCCCTCAGCTGCTCCTCATAAGACTTGTGCTCCAGACCCCTCACCAGCTTTTTTGCCCTTCTCTGGACACGCTCCAGCACCTCAGAATCCTTCTTGTAGTGAGGGGCCCAAAACTGAACACAGTATTCAAGGTGCGGTGAACAGGCCAAAGTCTGCCCTCTGGAAGTCCATGGTAGTGGTTTTGCTAACCAGTCTCCTTACTTCACCAAGAACTGAGAATTCTATCATGTCATGGTCGCTAAGCCCAAGACAACCTCCAACAACCACGTCTCCCACCAGTCTTTCTCTGTTTGTAAACAGCAGGTCAAGCGGGGCATCTCCCCTGGTAGGTTCACTTACCAGCTGTGTCAGGAAGTTATCTTCCACACACTTCAGGAACCTCCTAGAGTGTTTCATCTCTGCTGTGTTGTATTTCCAGCAGATGTC
>NW_010552761.1:0-22375 GCF_000687285.1 Phaethon lepturus
GGTTTTGGGGGGAAGCGGAACGCGGAGGGGTGTCCGCAGGCCCGAGCTGCAGGAGTCGCGGGAGCGGGGGCTCTGCGGGGCTCTGCGGGGCTGGAGCTGCTCTGTTTTTTCCTCACCCCGCAGCTGAGGAACGATGAGTTCGGAGGGGAGAGTTCTGCAGTTACTGGGCTTCACGGTGCTCGTCGGCCCGAGACGCGGCTGTTTCCCTTGGGATTCAGATTGGGAAAAAAATTCAGCCCATTTTTAAAAACCCATAAGTAAAGCACTCAGCTTAAATAATTTAAAACGAGTAAAAAGCACATCAGAGTTTTCCTGAAGTAGCATTTAGGCGATTGTCTTCTTGCAGCAAGATCAATAATCTTATTTTCTTATCTTTCTGCAGGTGTTGGTCACTGAGAAGTTGGTATTTTTTTTTCCTCAAGCCACAGCTCATTTAGCTGAGGCTCACACCCCACCCCACCCCTTATTTATCTTTTAGCTTAAAAAATCAAGGGAAACGTGACATGCAGCATTACATCACATAAACTGACCCTTAAAGACCGTTGCCAGGCTAATGGCTGGGCAGGTGAGGGAAGTCTTCCTAAGTATCATCTGACCATTTTTCCCCCCTGGTAAGGAGCACTAGTGTCTCTGATGTGGAATTAAATTCCAAAAATAGTAATTTCCTTGATGGAGGTGCCCACAAGTCGCTGTGTTTCAGCCAGTTCTGTCAGTACAAGATCATAACGGAGTGGCTAAATTGTGAGGGGCTTCTGCAGGTCGAGAGTTATTTTCATTTTGTCCAGTATTATTCAAATAAATGTCTTGGCAGCTTCTTTTTCTGTTCAGCCTACGTGTTTGTTTTCCTCATATGGAGCTTCTATGAAGGTTTGGGTTTTTTTGCCCAGATACAATTTTTCACCATTCATGTGATACTTCTTCGGTATTCTTAATTGCGTGTCATGTAGCTTCATCAGCTTATGTGGAGATGGCAGGTGTAATATCAAGAAATTAATTAACATGCTTAAAATGCCCTTTCCGCCAACGTAGGTGATGTAAATGAAAGCGTGGAAGTGTTCCAGTGAAGATGTGGAAGTGTTACTGAGAGTGTGGGGTTTTTTTAATAACTGGATAGAAAATAATTAAAGAAACAGTAACTGGCAGTAGCGATTGCATCTGATTGAATCAGCTTTGCCCATTTTCTGGATTTCAGTAAAATAGAGGAGTGTGACGGATGGAAGGAGTTGCTGCTTTTAATGCGGTCGTGTAGCGTTCAGCAAGGACCTTGCTGGAGCCGCTTCTCTTGTAAGCGCTCTCAAAATCTGCTCCGGAAGGCAAACAGTAGAAGTCCAAGCACTCATCAGGGCGTGCTGTCAGCAGAGGGGAGAAGCATGTTTCTTTTTACCACCTGTAAGCAATAGCTGCTGCTCTTCATAATTTTTAAAATGCTCTGCCATCATGTTGAAGCATTTCTTGCTTGAAAACATCCGGAGTTGTATGCATTTTTACTGCAAGAATTTGTTATTAGCATAGGTTAATGTTTAAGTGTTTTGTGGCATATTTTGTTTTTTTGTTTTTAAGCAAAGGAAAAAAAAATTGTTTTCTTTTCGGAGTAGATTCAATGGGCTTGTATGGGAAGCGCTCCAGGCTCTAGGCGGGATCTGTCCCCGAGGCTTCGCTCTCGGTGATGTGCAGCTGTGTCTCCCGCAGGTCCTCATGCTGCCTGTGCCTGCTGGGGGTCACTGCCCCACGGAGGACCCCGACACCCGGCGGACGCCTTTCCCCTCCTCTCTTCCCTCCTGCGCCGCGAGAAGCGCAGGCTGTGGTGGAGCTGGCTGTCTATGAGCACTTGGTGTAGTTGAAGTTCTTCGAGCTCGGCTCGTAGCAGTGGTGCTGGCATCCGAGCAACCTCCTGTGTTTCTTTAGTTAGATGATGTCTGTGTTCCAAAAATAGATTTCCATATTAAAATACAGCTGGGGAAGGAAGCTTGAGCCATGTGTTGTCTAACAGATAATGGATGAACCGGGTCCTGCCGCAGAGCTGCTCTGAATGTGCCAAAGACAGCAGTCCGCTTTTTGAATAAGTGTTGGTAGCTGTGAAACCTGGGATGTGGATAAATTCTTAAAATCTGCACTGTGTTTTGGCTGAAATGTTGAGGAATGACTCAGTCGTGGGCGTTGCTGCGGGTGGGACTCGTGGCCGGAGCAGCCGGGGCGCTGGAAGGGGTGGTGGTGTGAGGACCTGCGCTACTTCTCGTGCCGTCTCTGCTGGGCAGCTCACCGTTATATTTCACCTTCACAGGTGAGGAAACGGAGAGAGATGTAGATTGACCAGTGTCTCCTGAACAGCAAGGTGGTGGCTAAGCCGGGGATAAAAACCTGGTGTCCCCCACCAGGTACGTCGTGGTGGAACGGGGCGCTGTCTCCTGGAAGAGCATTTTTAGGTTTTTTAATGATTTTTATTTTTCCAAAAGATTATGCTCAGCGCTACTGTGCTGTGCAGCTGGCCTAATGAAAAGGTAAAAAACAATGAAAAGGAAAATAAGTGATGTTGGATCATGCTCCAGAATGGGAAGGGGTGTTTTTTTCGAAATTGAACACTTTGCCTGGGGTGAGATGGCTCTCGCTTTCGCACGTGTGGGTCTGGCTGGCCGCCCTCAGCCCGCGCGATGGAGACTGGAGTTGTGCTCCAAGTGCTTTGGTTTGTGATCTACCTGAGGCGCAGGGAGCAGAAGCCCAGGTTAGCTCGCGTCTTGCGAGTTTGCGGAGAGCTGGTCCCGCCGTCGGGCGGACGGCGTCCCGCGCGAGGCCTCTCCCAGCCCAGGTTTCACTGTGGGCGAGCGCTACCGATTCCTTCACGTCACGGGCATCGAGCGTAGAGGTGGGAAGGCCTTTAAAATACAGAAAACAGGAAGAACAATGCATCTGGAAATATAAAAATATGAGATACCGAGTGCTGCAACTTTACAAACATTTGCAAAATGCCTGGCTGTTGCTTTTTGAATTATTTTGTCATGTAATACAGATTTGGGTTTTGTTGTGGTTTTTTGTTTTTCTTAAACTAGTCTTGAAAAATGGCACCAACGACTCCAAGAGAAGTCGGAGTATGGAGGCAAACCAGAGCTCTTCTCTTCAAGAACTGTCTTATTAAGTGTAGGACTAAAAAAAGCAGCGTTCAGGTGAGCGGAGTGCTTGTTTACTGCTGTCTTCGTTTCTGCAGTTACTTTGCATTTCAGTGGCTCCTGAGTCGGAGGCAGTGCTCAGTCATTCATGTCTCTGAAGCTTCACGGTCTCCTCTGAATTTTGGTTTGAAATAAGCTTTTTCAGAAGGTATTGTGATCCTTTCATTGAAAATGTATCCTAATGTGTACGGCATTATCCAGAAAATATCCGTGAATAAATAGTGCAAACTTAGTGCATTTTAAAAAAATACTGCACCCATAACTGAGCAGTATAGTGGGATTAAGCCTCTCCAGAAGATTTTTATCTCCTCTAACAGTTTAGCCCTGCACATAGGTGATGTGTATCATACTTGAAGGTTCGTTCTGAGGTGAAGAAGAGACAGTACAGTGCTTGGCTAGACTTGTTTAATGGTTCGTGGTTGTGTTTTGCTGCTTGCCAAATAGCGTAAGTTTGCTGATACGTAAAGCATGTAGAATTATCCCTTTGTACCTTAAAATGGCTTCTTAGCTTACCAAAGCATGCGATTAAAACCCTGCTTCGGTGCCAGAGAAGGATGTGGCATTAAAATTGCTCTTGCATTGAGAACGTGCAGAGAACTCTGCAGTTAAGTGATTGAACTCCCAGTCCCTCCTTTGAGCTTCGTGTCACTGGGATCAACTTTTGGAAAGTCTCGCTTCTACGAAAACTTGCGAAGTTTTCATATTTCTTTCTTTCTCTGCACAGGAGATCCTTTTCCCACTCTTTTTCTTGTTTTGGCTAATTCTGATGAGCATGATGCATCCGCATAGGAAATACGGCGAGGTCGCCAACACCAACCTCGGCACTCTGGATACCTCCATGCTGGTGAATTTTGTCATCGGATACACACCGCCAACCCGAATGGCGCGAGAAATCATGAAGAAAGTGGCTTTTGATAACTTCGAAGATGGTATTCGGAAACAAAGCGTTTTGTTTTCCTCAGTATATCTCGCGCTTGCGTTTGAAGGGGGAGCTCACTGTTGCTGCTGCTGACAGAAAAAACCCATTTCTTTTCCATCGCAGATAGAGAACAGACTGTGAAAGAGGGGTTTTTTTCGTTGAGGTGTTTGGGTTTTTTTTTTTTGCTTGGTTGGCAAATGTACTGGCACGACTGTCTCAAAGCGGTTTGTGTTCTGCTGTTGCAGCCAACCAGTGTTGTGTGGCTGCAGGAAAGGTTTTTGGAGGACCCAAATGCAAAGTACAAAAAGCCCCTGAACAGCTCTAGGGCTAATTAGTACTTGTCCTGTGACATCCTGGGGCAAATTCAGGAGATGCTACTGTCCTGCAGATATATTAGGTCATGTTTTCTAGTCTGTTGTTACTATCAAAGCAACATTTTAAATGTTTTGGTTTTTTTTTTAATGGCAATTCCTGTTAACACTGTGTCACCTTCTGAAAGAAATTTTTCTCCCCCCCAACTTTTTTTTTAAGTGCTTTGCTTGCACGGCTGACACATCCAGTGGGAATTTATCTCTCCAAAACGACTCTGATGTATTTTTAGTTTGATGTCCTTGATTCTCTTCCTTGCGGTGTGCATGCTTCAAAGGTGCTGCTGAGGAACAGCCCAGCCCCGCATCTGCATTTCCCTTACGGTGCCCTCGGCTGCTTCGAGCAAACGGTCCCGCTTCCCACCTTCGCAGCCCATCTTCCTCCCGTCCTCTGCTGAAGTCACTGGCAAAATACCATGTTTTCATATATTTAGCCCTTTGCACTGGTTTCATCCGCCCTTCTTAAAAGCGCTGGTGCTGGAGAATAAGCTGTCGGGTAGCTGGCAGAGGATTGGGGCACAGAAGCTCTTGGAGCAGCAAAAAATGGGGGAAAAAGGGGAAGACTTGGGGGTAAATTTGAATTGCCCACCCTGCCACTGAGCCACACTGCTGCAGGTTTCTGTTCAGGAAAATACTTCCTTTACTAGGACAAAAATACAGCCTTGTATGCATCTAAACCCAAATAAATCATTCGTTATTGGCATGGCACTTCTTTTAAAAGTGTTGCACGTTTTTTCTTCCTGCTGTGCCGATACCTAAATTGACATGATAATTTCTTCTATCTTGCAGGCATCATCACAGAGGAGTATTTAAGCGAAGAGGAGCTGCAAGAAGCCAGTGCCTTCAAACCGTCAAACTTTGTGGGTGTAGTGTTCAACGATGCCATGTCCTACCAGCTGAGGTTTCCCGATTCGGTCGCTATGTCTTCCATTTATATGGAATCGAGAGGTAAATGTACATGCTTTTGTATTTATCCGTAAGGAGATAAACTGAAAAATCATTCCCTCTTTTTCTTTTTTGGCCTGATGTTGCATATACTGGGGTTTTGGAAGTTTTTTCCACCACCCTCATAAATGAGGGGTCACCTCAAGTTGCAGCATCTTTACGTTAGGGATAGGACGGCTGTACCTCCAGCTTTTCGCATTTTAAAATGCCTTGTTTTATTCTGCAGCCAGTTGCTCCAACCTGCGGAAAGGGTGTGAATCGGTAATGTACTGGAGCTCGGGATTTACAGCTCTGCAAGCCTGCATCGATGCCGCAATTATACAGGTAAATCTGAAAAAATAACGTAACAAAACCGAGGAGGTTCAAATCCCTGGACTTCCCTGGCTCTGACTGTTTTTGTGATGTCGTCCGTTAATTGTGTAAAATGCCACATCAAAAATCAGCTTGAGTCCTATGAGCCGGCAGCGTATTCTGTGTGTGTTTTGCCATATTTTGTACAGCAGTGTTCTCGTCCGGTTGAATAACGCAGACGTTTGTCTTTTGCGTCCAAACAAGCCCGCACCGTACATCGCAGCAGCCGTCAAAACGCGAAGGCTTGACGGTGCTCACCCCAAATCCTATTTAAGATGCTGTACCAAAAGGGGCTGCAGAATTTGCCTTGCTGTTCTGTTGTCAGCGGTGCCCTCCTCTGTCTTTCTCTCCCGTCATGCCGCTCGCCGTGAGAGCGAGTCTTGTCTTTTTAGCTGATGGGAATTGCAGAATTGTTCATTTTATCTCCAGGTGTTCAGGTGTTCGATTTCCATGCTTTTGGACCGGGATTTGGGATCAGCGAGGTTTGGGGGTCCCCGGATCTCTCCCTAAGACTGGGCGGAGCCGGGGCCGCTGCCGGGGATGTAACATCAGGAGTGATGCAGAAATAACTCTTCGTTCTTCTCCTTCTAGCTGAAGACGAATCAGTCGGTTTGGGAACAACTGGAGCTGACGAGAGCAGTGGTCATGGGAGAGGCTGCAGTGGTGGAAATAGATAATTTTCCTCGTGCAATCATTTTAATTTACCTAGTGATCGCTTTCTCACCGTTTGGATATTATCTGGCAATTCATATTGTGGCAGAAAAGGAGAGGAAGTTGAAGGAGTTCTTAAAAATACTGGGACTTCACGACACTGCCTTTTGGTATGTGAGTGTTTGGTATAACCCCTTCTTTATAAAAGAAAGACAAAATATAGCAAGAAATATTTAAAAAATAACACTTTCTAGGAAGAACTCCTCTATCCCATCCTCCAATTTTGTAGTTCCTTTCAGTCTGATTAACTGAAAACAGCCTAAAAGTGAGATGCACTGTAAAATCTGATGCAGCGATACTTGCAGTATCATGAAAATAGGAATATTTTAATACCATTTTACATTTATGCATGTAAAGTTATGCCAGACTTAGAGGGGTTAAATGTGATGATGTGTGAGATTTTTATTTAGTTTGATTTTTATTGGTTTTGAATATTTTTGGCTCAGTACCTCCTTTTCTGGAGGCTCAATAGGTAACCTGTAGCCTCTCTCCAGAGCTTAGCAGCAGTTTGCCCGACGCATAACTAAATGAATCTTGCTCTGTAATTCTAACCTGACAGAGCAGTCTCAGCAACAGGTTTTAATTCGTTTCCTTACCGTGGTGGAAATTGTCCTGTGCAATATAATGTTGTTTGTGGTCTGGGTGTTTTTCCCAAACGAGAGGTGGTACTAATTTGAAGTCGTTGACAGTTGCAGAGAGAAAAACGGGTTTAGCTTTGCCGCAGTAGCCGACGGTGTTTTAGCATCTTTCGCTGCTGCACTGTAACAGCCAGCTGGGGTTGTCTGGGTTATATTTTTCTAGTTGCTTTTGTTTTATTTCTGCACCCGAGCTCTTTTTTTGACAGTTAGTTCTGCTCGTTTGTTCCATTTGTCGTCCTTGGTGACGAATCTTGCCGAGTCCTTCGCCCGCAGCGTTGTCCGCTGTCCCCACCCGCCCCTCGCACGTCAGCACTGAGCATCTCTGCTGTGGAGAAAATAGTTTTACTTTTCCCATGTGAAATGGGAGCGATCTGCAAAGGCACACCGGTAGTACAGCTTCGGTCGACCGCTGAAAATAACTCAGGAACTTGTTTGTGAGGAAAAGGTGTCATTTTTTTTACTAGCTGTACACAAACCGCCCTTGTTTCCCGAGGTTAGAGTTGCTCACAGACTTGCAGCTCTGCTTTTGAAAAGGAAAGGATTTTATTACCCTGCCCAGCTACTGGAATGACTAGTGTATTAAATTTTAAATAGAATTTCTTTAATTATTGAAACCTACTACTCAGTTTCCCTATTTTAGTTATACCAGGGGATTAATTATGTAAGTTAGGGGGGAAAAAAAAAATATAATGA
Source organism: Phaethon lepturus (assembly GCF_000687285.1). NCBI lineage: Eukaryota > Metazoa > Chordata > Aves > Phaethontiformes > Phaethontidae > Phaethon > Phaethon lepturus. Next base: position 7,787 of record NW_010552761.1, read on the forward strand.
ATCATCTAATTGTGTATCATTTTGATGCTGTGGGTATTGATGTTTGTGCTCTAATGCTTAGAACAATTACAGGGATGTTTACAAGAGCTCTCTTTATCTGGGGGCACTTGTTTTGTTGCAAGCCTGTTCTCTGGTGCAGCTGTCTGGAATACTAAAGAATGGTAGTTTTAGCTATTTTTGTGGGTGAATAATTCAAGCTTGGAATTCATTGACTGGTTTCTGTTCTTTTTTTCCCCTTTCGCTCCTAGGCTTTCCTGGGTGCTGCTCTACATGAGTCTGATTTTTGTCATGTCCATTCTTATGGCAGTGATTGCAACCGCCTCTTCCCTCTTTCCCCAGAGCAGTGCCTTTGTGATATTTCTCCTTTTTTTCCTGTATGGAATCTCTTCAGTAAGTATTCCTGGACTGGTTCAATTCAGCTATCCCATCCCTGTTCAGATGAGTGTTTTTCTTTCCCAGCTGATCTTGTTCTTTCTGCTTAAAGCATCTGGAACAAACGTAGCTTCTGTAGGACCGAACGGTGGTGGGTATCTTACCTGTCCCCATCCCCTTCCCTGGGGCTGCGCTGGTTTGGGATCCTGTACGGCTCTCGGCCGTCACTGTGAGAAATAGCTTTCCTTACTGAAGTACCTGAGTTTATAATCATCTGGCTTTGAGCTGAAAACAGTCTGTGCAGCACCATTTTGAAGTCCAAAACCATGCCCTTTTCTAAACATTTGCTGTTCCTATATGGCATAAGGTTAAAACCCTAATTAAGGGTCAGAGAATTAATTTATACAGCAAATTGCTTGTCTGAGTGCATAAGCAACCAATGCAGAAATAGCTATTTGTTGACTGCTGTTTACAGAAGCTGTGCTAAGCAGGGTGTATACGCATACGCAGCCGTACGGCTCCTTATTTTTCTTTTGTAATTTTTTTACTCCTCTTTGTCGCCTGGCGTCTTTGGGAAGCTCCCTCCGACAGACTGTTTGTCAGGGAAGGGTGGGACGTGGGTGAATGCTGGAGCGACTGTACCAGGACAGTGGTTGGATTTTCAGAGGAAAACGTGAAGCTGTGGTCTTTTTGCTTTAGTTTTTCAATACCTTGTATTATTATTTTTTTAATAACTTCTTACCATTTTTTATTTTAATCTGTTCTCAGGTTTTCTTTGCGCTTATGCTGACACCTCTATTTAAAAAATCAAAACATGTGGGTATAGTGGAGTTCTTGGCGACGCTGGCTTTTGGTTTTGTGGGCCTTAATATTGTCCTGCTGGAAGATTTCCCCAAGTCTTTCGTGTGGATTCTCAGCCCCTTGTGTCAGTGCAGCTTCTTGACTGGTGTCGCCCAGGTAAATAACTTTCTACTCCTCAGATTGCAGCCTCATTGCCCTCATTTGTCTTGCACTGTTTTCAGATTGGTTTTGCTGTAGGTATTCTTAAATTTTTTTTTTTTTATAAACTGGTGGGGGGGGGGGAAATGCCTATTTTGATACCTTCCCATAGCAATTTAATTGTAAATTAAAAAGTAAAAGGCAGTGCATCATCAAGCAGCTGCTCTTCTTTGTGTTCATTGCTGTGATCTCAGTCACTTTTTCTTCTCTTCTTCTTTTTTTTTTTTTTTTTTTTTTCCATTGCTGTTTTGCACTGTGCTGTGGTGTCTTTCCGGGCTGGTACAGTGCTGGTAACATCTCCCTCTGTCCATGTTTGTTGGCAGGTCATGCATCTAGAAGATTATGAAAATGGTGCAACATTCTCAAATCTAAATCACGGTCCTTACCCACTCTTTATCTCTCTTATTTTATTGGTGCTGGATAGCATATTTTATCTGCTTGTGGCTGTCTACCTTGATCAGGTTATCCCAGGTATGTTCATGAGAAAAATTAGCCTGAACTGTGCTGGCATCACCAGTTCCCCAAGTCCCGAGCCCCCCAGGGCTCGTGCCATTTCTGGTTGCATTTCAGCTGTGGAGAAGGGAGATGCTGCTGTTTACAAATGCATTTTACGCCGTGACTCAGAATACTTTCGGCTGAAATAATTTATATGCCACTAAAACCATGAGATGGGAGGAGGGCTGTTAGCACGTTTAGAGTTAATGGCCTTTATGTATGCCAGCTAAACTCTGTTTCCCTTTTTCCTAGAGGAAAAGCTTCCTTACTGGGTTAACTAGTGCCTCAGCCTTTGCAGTTTGCTCTTACGGGGTTGAAAATTAAAGCCTGCTCTGCCTGTTCCAGGCCTTTCCCTGTGACAGCAGTAGTTTGACATGAAATGCAGAATGAAGTTGTTAATCTTGCGACTAATGCCTGGTTAAGCCCTTCAGCTCCGCTTGCCGCTGATCTCTCTGTCTTTATGTTGCCTGCGTTTAAGTGACCGTTCTTTCAGCACTGGGCGTTTCTCTTGCTTAGAAAGAGATTTGCACATATATTTAAATACTTGGCAAAACTGGAACCTGCTAGCAGTGTTGATGGGAACCGTGGCTTAAAAGCAGATAATGTAGAGTTGGCTGATGAAACCCCTCCAGAATGGAGGTGTGGGCTGGCTCCTGAACTTTTAGCAGGGTAGCTCATGGCTTTTAGAGCTAAAACCCAAAAGGCAAGGAATACCAGCAGTTACCATTAAGAAATTTTTCCCTTTACTATCCAGGGGAGTTTGGACTACGCCGCACGCCATTTTTCTTTATGAAGCCCTCGTTTTGGTCAAAGCACAGAAAAAATTACAAGGAGTTGTACGAGAGCAGCGTCAACGGCAGTTTAAGTTTCAGTGAGATAGTTGAACCTGTGCCTTCCGAATTTCAGGGGAAAGAAGCCATCAGGTACGATTCCTGCCCTGTCCCACAAGCAGTTTAGCCCACCTGGGTCCCTGATATTTAATGTGCAATTTGAAAATCGCTCTTGTTTCTCCAACTGTTGGATTCAAATAGCATATGGTATGCATTGCAGAGAGTCCTCCACACACACACACAGAGCACGGCTCGTTTCCATTTGCGGTGAAGCCCCATCATTGACGACATGGACGCTCTCCAAGGATAAATCACTGGGCTTAAAGAAGGGGTTTGTTTGTGGATTGTATTCCTTCAGTTGGAGTCCTCTCAAAACTGAACGGTTTTCCATTCCCTCAGTTTCTCTGAGGCCACGAGAGGCGTAAGCGGTTGCAGATGTTGAAACGCCTACTCTTCTGGGAGGGTTTAGTTTCTGGTAACACATTTGAGGAGAAAAAGCTGAATTCTAGGTTTGTGTGAAGGCTGTTGTGTCCTCCATAGACCAGAGGAGAACTTTGTGGTGGTGTTACCCAGCTGCCGTATCTTAGAGGGTAAAACTGAAAAATAGATGTCCATGCTCTCATCTTCCACGTTGCATTTTGTGTCACCTGTTGTCTTGCATCTGGACTGTCATGTATTTTTGGTGTGTCTCCGATATTATTTTCAGTATCTTCCTTTTAGTCCTTGTTTCCATCACTTTCCAACGGCATGCCCTGATGTGAGTTGAGGAACCCTGTGTCTTCACTGCTCCAAGTCAATATTTGAGCATAGTGACCAGAAGAACTCTTGTCCTGTCCATGATATCCGCGTCAATTTTGGGCATCTGCCATAGGTTGAAGGGTCCAGTTTCGATCCTGATGCTCACATGAGAACATTGTGGCTGTTTTCGCATTATTCATCCACCTTGGACTCTTTCCATAGCATCCCTCCACCAGCTCCCCATCACTTTCATACTATCTTGTCATCTTTCTTGTACAGGTTTTGTTTTCTTTCATACACAGTTCTCCTCCCCGCTATTCACACCTGTAATCCACTCCCCATCCCCATTTTCAGGGTGGCCAGTCTTCCAAAACCCACCCTACACATGGTGCCTTCAGATAAACTGTTTTTTTTCATTTTGAAAAACAGTGGGGCTGGAAGGAAGGTTCTTACTTTTCTTGGAGAGAAAGATACCTGCTTGCTTTTGCCTAATTTTGATCAAGAGCTGTCAGTAATCACATCTTTGGAGTCTGGTGTACTAATACCTATTTTCCATATCCTATCTGTTGAGTCTTCTGTTGTATTGTGAATTTACTGGGGAGTAGCTGTGCCCTTTTCTAGCTTGGGAAACCTCTAGTGCGTTGTTCTACCATGAGAAAGAAACAGAGATTTGAAACAATTCACTCTGTCATCATAGAAAATACCTTAGAAGGTGACGAGAAAAAACTTTCTGATACCAGGGTGGAGACGGACCAAGTTCTGCAACAAGATGACCTGTCTCTTGACTTGCCTCTACGGGTCTTTAACATGTCTAGTCCCACTTCAGCATGGTTGTCTTGTGACTGTTGCCGACATTCAAAATAACACATAAAGATCCTAAAATAGTTTATAAAATGACCTGTCTTCTTTCAGAATCAGCTGTGTTCAGAAAACATTCAGGAAAAAGGGGGAAACTGTGGAGGCTCTCAGAAGTAAGAACGTTTGAGCTTTTTAGCTGCTTAGCAGATGCAGAGGAGCAATAGCTGAATTGTTGAGTGGTCTTTTGTGTTTCAGTTCGGGCTTTTTGGTTTCTTTTAGTGGGGTGGGACCTTGGAGCATGAATGCCAGATGTGATTGTGTGTGTGTCTTCTCTCACCGCTTTGGCAGTAATCTTCTTTAAAGTGGTACCCCAAAAAGAGGAGCCCTTCCATCCCTAAATAAAGCCAGCTGACATTGTCCCCGTTATTCCTCCTCCGCTCATGTCACTAGTGATATGATCTTCCCTGCCCCATCTCCCTGATCTTGCCATCTCGTTTCTCCATGTGGCTTTTAAACGTGGCCACCCCGCAGCCAGTGCCGGGACTGCCCCAGCCCCAGCCGTCCCGGGCCACGCCAGGCTGTGGAGGTAAGGCGTCCCTTCAGCAGCACGTAAATGCATACCCCATATGTCGGTATTTGAATTTACCTCTGCAGTAGGAGCCGGCACCAGGTGCCACGAGCACATCGCTAACATCTCCGCTTTCTCTTGCGCCTGCCTCGGGAACCAGATTTATCCTTTGACATCTATGAAGGTCAGATCACGGCTCTGCTTGGGCACAGCGGGACCGGGAAGACAACGCTGATGAACATCCTTTGCGGGCTGTGTCCACCGACGGACGGTGAGCTTCTCCGCTGTTAGGACATACCCCAGGGGAGGTTTAGATTGGAGTGGTCAAGCATTGGCACAGGCTGCCCAGGGAGGTGGTGGAGTCACCATCACTGGAGGCGTTCAAAAAACGTGTAGACGTGGCACTTCGGGGCATGGTTTAGTGGGCATGGTGGTGTTGGGTTGATGGCTGGACTTGATGATCTTAAAGGTCTTTTCCAACCTTAATGATTCTGTGATTCTGTGAGATTTAAGTACCCTTCTTTTGAAAACCAAAGCTGTTCACCTTTGTTGTTATTTCAGGGTGCAGCAAATTCTTCTCTGAATAACGTCTGGAAGAGTCCACTCTAGATTCACATCCATGTTAGCCCGCTCTCTGGCTGTAAAAAACCTCCCAGTTGATTGACTCTGGGTTTTTGTTGTTTGGGTTTTTTTAGGGTTTGTCTCTGTCTACGGACACAAAGTCTCTGAAATCGATGAAATGCTTGAAGTGCGACAAATAGCGGGGGTGTGCCCCCAGTCCGACATACACTTCGATATACTAACTGTGGAGGAGAATCTCTCCATATTTGCTGCAATTAAAGGAATCCCTCAGAATGATTTGATACAAGAGGTAAGTCAGCTGGACACAGATATTGTCTTACATGTTCATTTTTAACCTGTAGGGTGAAATACACTTAGTCTGCACAGCTATTTCTTTAAGACAAGTTTGCAGGGAAATATTACTTTACAGTACAATTAGACATAGAGGTACAGATATTTTTAGAAAGATGAACTGTTAATTTTTCCTAGGAAACACAAACGCTCATGAAACATTTTAAATCCCAGCATTTGTATTCAAGCATAGACACCTTTTAACTTCAGGTTTTCTGGAGCTTAAGACCCTGCTTTGGATGTACAGATTCGTTAGCGGACTGCACAGTTCAGATATAGAATACGCTGTGAATTGAGAAGAGTTAATTTGAATGTTAGTCTTAATAATCTGTTTTAAAAACATGTATAGTCTTTTTTTAACATTAAAATGTGTTTCTTACGTTTTAAAGGTGCAGAAGGTGTTGTTGGATTTGGATATGCAGCCCATCAGAGACAATCAAGCTAAAAAATTAAGCGGGGGGCAGAAAAGGCGGCTGTCGGTGGGAGTTGCTGTTCTTGGGAACCCAAAGGTGAGCGTGGTGGAGGCGTTCCCGACTTGCTGTCACTAATACACCTGAGGGTTGACGTCTCTTGTCAACACCAACTAATGCATATAATGTGTAAGATGCAGAAATTGTTACTGGGAGCATCTGTCGCTCTTTTTTTCTTCATTTATGGTTTAAACAATTAAAATAGCTTCAATAGCTCAACCTTTATGCTCGAGGTTGGTAATGGTTTAGGTAATGGCAGTAGCTCTGGATTTGATCTCTTTGTGAAATAAATAGCGTGACAAGTTCTGTGTCATTTCTGGCAGGTAACATTTAGCCCCCAGCAGCGAAAATGTCAGGAGACTTTCCTTGCAAAGCCACCCAGGCACTTGGAGCAGGGACCGAGCCAGAGAGCTCTTCTGCATTACAGATCTATTATTTCTGGCCTGTAAGAATGGGGGCTGCTTTTAGATCTGTACTTAATAATGATGTGCGTGACAGTTCGCTGGGATTTTAAAAGCGTGTGTGTATATTTAACCATCCCTTAATAGAGGGAGGGAATCCATAGCTAAACGTAATTATGTTAGAAACAGAATAAAAGGGACTGTGGCATTAAGTTACTATATGATTTTTCCATATGTCACAACAGGAGATGCATTTATTCAAAGCGTGGTGCAGATAGCTGCCTTGCTTACTCTCGGGTGTCTCCTATACATTTTAGAGGACTGACTAGCAGGCTTCAGACAAAAAGCCCGGTATCTGTTCCTTAGGTGGGATTTCCTGAGGTCAGCACCTTGCGCACGGATACGCTTTCCATTTGCAAACGCTTGTTTTTACACACAGGTTTTACTCTTGGATGAGCCAACTGCGGGTATGGATCCGTGTTCACGGCACATCGTCTGGAACCTCCTGAAAAACAGAAAAGCGAATCGCGTGACCGTTTTCAGTACCCACTTCATGGACGAGGCGGATATCCTCGCCGGTGAGTCCTGCCGCAATAGCCTGGCTACCTAAATTGGTGCTTCTCTAACCATGGTATATGCCTTTATTTGAAATACAGGCTTGGGTTTTGGAGTAAATTGATAGTCCTCTGATTTTGTTTGTTTGTTTGTTTGTTTGTTTCTAGATCGTAAAGCTGTGATTTCTCAAGGGATGCTAAAATGCCTTGGATCTTCTCTTTTTCTCAAAAGCAAATGGGGAATTGGCTACCGCTTGAGGTATACTTTTTGTGTGATACCTGTTACGTGACATCATGTATCTTTTGTTTTTTATTGTTTTCTGTTGAAACTTGTAAGATAGCACCCCTTGCCCCCAAAAAAGATCTTTTTATCATCTTCACACTGGATGTTAGGTGCTCTGGTGGCTGCTAGTTCTGATGCAGGTGTAAGGAAAAAAGCAAGCTTTAAAAACCCAGTTTCTTTTGCATTTTCTTAGTATGCACATCGATGCCTATTGCAACACAGAAGCTACAACCTCGCTGATAAGACAGCACATACCTGCAGCCAGCCTGATCCAGGAGAACGATGAGCAGCTCGTGTACACCCTGCCGCTCAAGGACATGGACAAGTTTGCAGGTATTGATGTTTTTGTTGTGCTGCAGGGTTGAACGGCGGCAGGAGAGAAATCCATCGAGCGAGGCTGTAGCCGTAAATTGTTGCTTCTGCATTTCGGTGTTTTTATATGTATTTGTTGTTTGGCTGGTATTCAGTCGGAGAGGTTTTTTCTCGGGTGAGGGAGGACCTCGTCGCCTCCTCCAAGGGGGTTGTGGTGTGTTAGGAGGGATGTGGGTACCCGGCAGCATGTGCTGGGGAGATGCCCTTAGCAGAAGGGTGAAGAGACCCTTTTGCCCCAGAACGCCCTTGACCTGCAGAAGGATCGTCTTGCTGCAGAGCGTTGTAATGAGCAGGGCTGGCCTCCGGTGGGAAGCCAGAAAGCCCCAAGTCCAAATTTCTTTACGGAGGGAGTGGTCAGGCATTGGAACAGGCTGCCCAGGGAGGTGGTGGAGTCACTGTCACTGGAGGCATTCAAAAAACTTGTAGACGTGGCACTTCGGGGCACGGTGGCATTGGGTTGATGGTTGGACTTGATGGTCTTAAAGGTCTTTTTCCAACCTTAGTGATTCTGTGATTCCCTTCATTGTGAGCCGCAAGAGCATTGTGTCTCTGCCTTAGAATTCGCTGGGGAGCGGGGACAGATGTGTTGGTTTCACCAGATGGCAGCAATTTTCTGATCAGTCCTATGCAAGGCTCCTTGCTCATCTCCCAGGAGAAAATGGAAGAAACAGCATGTCCCTTGTGCTATGTGGAAAGCGAAGGGAGGATTAATACTGATGTGAATGCAGCTAATATTTCATAAATGCTTTTTCCCCTCCAGTTGCATTTAACCAGTTAATAATTTATTAGCTTCACCTTTGGCAGCCACTGTGTGTAGTTTTGAAAAACAGGCGTCTTTATGCAAGATTGAACCAATTCCCCTGAAGTATTTTAAGGAGAAGCCGACGTTAGGAATATGCCTCAGCCCCTAGTGGGGCAGAAGAAATCACAGAGCTCTGATGAGAATTTTTGGGTGTCCAGTTGCTTTTCCCATTTTACACATTTGCGTTTCCCTTCGTTACGACCTTGGCTCTGAAGCTCCTCATTTTGTCACGTCCTTCACTTCAAAGGACTGTCAAGAGCTCAATAGCATTTTTTTTTATCCCAAAGTGCTAATAAGTGCTCTCACTCTGAACGTCATTTTGGTCTTCAAGCTATGCAGGCTGTCTAGGATCTTCTGCCCAGTTAAGCCGGCTTTACAGATCTGGGTATTTATATGTAATTTATAAAAAATTACTCAGTAGTTTAATTTGTAAAATCCCTTTGTGCCTGGGCAGGGATCAAGGTAGGTTGAGCTGTCCCGCAGTCCTTGGGGGTGATGAGCCCAGGAGAGGGGCTGTCGCAGCCAGCCGGGAGGCAGCTCAGAGCCCAGGAGCTTTAGGATGCTGAGGTGGTTTGAAGAGATGCCACATTTTCCCATAGCTGGCCACAGGGCCTGAAGTTCTGGGCTAAAAGGAGCTTATCCCAACCTTGGTTCTCAAGCCATGACCTGTGTTTCTAATTAAGCAACCGTATTTACAAGTTACCTGCTTTCTAGAGTACCGTGCAGAAGGCTTTAGGGATGCCTCTGACGGGCTTGAAGATCTCTCGGGAGACGACGTAATCCCGTTTCGGAGCAACCAATACGTTTCACTTCTGTCTCTAGGCTTGTTTTCTGACCTCGACACTCATTCCCATTTGGGCGTTATCACGTATGGCGTTTCCATGACAACGCTGGAGGATGTCTATCTGAAGCTGGAAGTTGAGGCAGAGATCGATCAAGCAGGTGGGATGGACCGTAGCTGTTTTCCTCTTTTCCTTCATATTTGATTTAGTCTTAAGTAGTGTAGAATTGCCCATGGCACATCACTGCTAGAAGCCGTTTTGCTACGGAGGTGAGAATAAAAAATCATCTCGCAGAGCACTGTGCCGAGCAGCACGGGGTGCCTTCGTTCTCACATTGTTCCAGGCTTTTGAAATATTTAACATGAAAAACACACAAAAGCAGCAAGTTGGGTGGGGAGAGATTCTGGGAGGATCCGGGGAAAAACCATTTAGCTGGCTGGCTGTCTCTTCAGTAATTAATTTTTCATGCAGTCTGCTTACATCTAAATTCTTTGCTTTACAGTTGCACTTCTTATGGCTAAGCTTTTGAAAATCCACTTTATTTTTCTAATGGAGCTTACTTTCAAGAAATTTTAAATGCACAACATAAAATTTATTTCCAACCTTCTGCATGAACAGTAATATTACTAGCCTGCACTAAAGGCTGAAATAGCTGAACTTGTCTCTTTTCCTGTCCTTTAAACTGACTTTCAATTCAAGTGAAAATTAGGACTGCTTACTATTCCTCCACAATTAAATTCTGCTTTTGATGTCAACTTTAAACAGTTTAAGCTATCTTAATCTTTTTAGAGCTTTCTTTGTGATACAGACTAGTAAACTATCCTGCTCCGCAACGCTTTTGCATGTGTACGAGAGGGTTTAACAGCTGAGTGTGCTGGTACTGAATCATACAGATGCATACACAGGCTAACAGCATGAAACCGGGGCAAGGTGCACCTTCGGAGAGGCAGAAAGTCGTATCGTCTGCCTTAAGCGTCTGCTGTGCGGGCGATTCGGGGCGTTGGGGCAGATCGGTGTCATTGAGCTTGGGGTTAAGTTGAGAGACGGGGATGAGATGGTTTCTGCAATAGTGAGGGGAAGGAATCGGTGGCCACCCAGCTTTCTCCAGCCCCGCCGTTTCAAACTGCGAAGCTTTGACAGAGCATGAAATCTGTAGAGTTCTACTCCTCCTTTTTCAGATTATAGCGTGTTCAATTCCCAGCAAGTGCAGGACGACATGGATACAAAATCCCTTGACGACATGGAGCAGAGCCTCCTGATGCTCTCGGAGACGAAGGCGCCAGCCATGAGCCATACAGCCCTCTGGAAGAAGCAGGTTTCCACCATAGCAAAAGTTCACTTCCTCAGTCTCAAGCGGGAAAATAAATGCGTGAGAGTTATGTAAGTGTTGGGGCTTTCTCACTTACATACCAAATTCTCAAAATCTGTTTGAATGGTAGCAGAGAAACAGCAGGATGCGATTAATTTCTTTCCCATAGTTACATTTCAACAATAACAAGCATTACTGTTGCATAGATGCTTTTTTTGGGGGGCGAAGGAGATGTTGTTTTAATAACATGCACATGAACTGGGTTGTCTTTCGATGAGTTTTAATAAAACCAAAACTTTTATTTCTTTCAGGTTGTTGCTTTTTCTGATTTTTCTTGTAGTTCAGATTTTGCTGTTTTTCATACACCACATCATCAAAAATTCTGTAGCTGCTATCAAACTTTCCCCAGATTTGTACTTGCTGAAGCCCAGAGAGGACAATCACAAGTACAGGAGTCGTCTCCTACTGCAGAACTCCACAGGTAGGAGAGCAGAGATGCTCCGCGGGGGCAGCTCCTGTCTCCCCCTCACTCTTTAGCATTTCACATGGTGGGGAGGGATGGTGTGTGCTACTTTTGGGGTTAGGGACAAAGTTTTTCCTTGCAAGTAGCCCAAGTGAAGAGTTTGCAAGTACGCAGCAATGGTAGAGAGTGAGTATCCTTCGTGCCGTAGGGTTTGGTTCAGAGATCTTCCTCCTCCTCCTCCCGTCTCAGGTAGCCTTGTGCTCGCTATGTCTTGAGACAGAAAGATGACCTGTGTGAAGGAGCTGGGTAGGGAGACGCTTAGCTACGTCAACATTAAAATCCTGGTACAACACATTTTGGAAAATTCCTTTTTATTTTGACTTAGGGTGTTTTAAAAGCATGTAGCAGCGCTCCGGGCAATAGAAACGAGTGTCTGTTGGAGCTGTTGGGAATCTGAGCTTAATACAGCTTCGTTTCTCCAGACTGTGTATCACAGTGCCGCCAGTTTCCTGCTCTCTTAGCTAATTCTCTGTTCAACTGGAACTTCTGAGTATCCTGATGGTGCTCGCTGGCAGCTCTGCTTCCCCACTGCTGCATTTGACTTGCACAAATTGGAGAATATAAACAAAAAAATTTCTTGAATTCTTTGGAAGCTGTTGAGTGAGAAGCCAGAATAAAAACATTATGTTGTTCAAAATAGCAAAGGACTCTTTTTGGTGGGCGTGTGTAAAGAAACAGTGATCTTTCGTCAGAGGATTATATCACTGAGAAAATGCAGCAATAATTTTGTGTCAAATACTCCAAGGTGGTGAAGAGTAATCACCTTGTTTCCTCTGTCTTACACCAGAATCGGATATTGATGACATTGTCCACTCTCTTGGGAGCATGAACATACTCTTGGAGATGTTCAATGACAGTGATTACGTCTCAGCTGCCCCTCACAGTGCAGCTTTAAACGTGTTTGACCTTGAATCCAGGCAGGTAAGACGGACAGACCAGCTCGGTCATATCCCAAAGAGCGGACAGAGTAGCTGGTTAGTTTGTTGTACTCTTGCCTGAGAGGCACATATTGAGTCATATAATCAAATAATATAGTATAATATTGCTTATGCAGGAGGCCGGGAAGGAGGACTTGTATTAACAGAATGGAAATATTATCAAAATAAATGTTCTTCCGTAATGATAATTATGGTAGGCTAATAAAACTTCCATCCCCCTTTCTTCCCCACAAGGGTACAAAAAGCCAAAAGAAATATTTTACTTCACAGAGACCTGGCATAGGAATTTTATTTTTTTTTTACTTGCACTGGCTGAATTATACAACGTGACAGAAGTATAATTCCATGGTGCTGTCATGTGTAAAGAAAAATGAGTTTCTTGGATTGTAAGATTCATTTCAATATGGTCACTGAAGGATTGTCAGAAAGATTTGAACATCAGGGTCGTATTTAATCTCCAACAAAGGAACTGCTTTGCAATATGCCAGCTCTGTCTCTTGTTCCCGTTTTTATTCATTGCAAACTGTTAATATTAACATGACAGTGCGGCCCTTAGCGAATGTTAATTTTTGCCTGTCTGGTTTTTAAAGGCATTAGCATGAACAGACGAGTGCGGGTCGTTGTGTGTTTTGTTTTTCAGGCTGTAATTGTCTGGAGCATCATTTGTCATAGCATCACAGTTGCATAAAACAGTCTGGGAATTTATTCCAAATAACTTGTTCTCTAGGAGCATGGCTGTTTTCCTGAATTAGGTGATGTGTTGTAACCACCCTGAGCAGCCCAGAGCTTCCCGCAACGCACACTCCAGTATGCAAAGATTTTTCCCAATGTTTAGGTTGAATTAAGCTCCTAGGAGAGCCCTCCCAGGGTATTACCCTTCGTGCAGAAGAGTTAACGTAGCAAACGCTTTCCTTCCCAGAACTACGTTTTCACGGTCGTGTTCAACAGTACCATGGTGCATTCCCTGCCGGTTTTGATGAACATTGTCAGCAATCTACTTCTGCGCCATCTGAACGTGACGGAGAGCATTCAGACCTGGAGCAACCCCTTCGTGCAGGTGAGCAGCGCCCGTGGCCGCAGCGGGGGCAAAAGTCACCCTTGAGCACGGGGCGGGTGCCGAAGCGTCCCTGGGGCGAGGGGGGAGCGCAACGGCACGACGTGAGCGGCGGCAGGAGCCGGTCGGGACTGTCTGCGGCACCGAGGGCCACGCTCTGTAGGGTGCTGTGGGGAAGGATGCGGCCCCAGCAGCCAAAAGCCGGTGGAGCGAGTCCGTGGTGGTACGGACCTTGGCGGAATCGAAGAGGACTCAAACGGTGCCGGGGTTTCGTTCCGCAGCACGTGCAAGCGGCGGAGAAAGGAGCTGGGAAAGAGGATGTCCCGTTGGGAATTTGGAAGGGGTTTCTTACAGGTTGCCCGCTCCTCTGGGGGCGGGATGCAGGGATGCTGGAGGTCTGCTGCCTCCTCTGCAGAGCTGGGGTGGCCTTGAGCAGAGGAGAGGACCTGCTGCAGGAGAGAAATGCTTTAGGAGTTTATTAGGCACCCTCATAAATACCCCAAAAACTTCCATAGCTATTTTTCTTCATGCTGCAGCTCAGATGACCTTGAGCTACACAGAATATATGTTTTGGCATTTACTGTCATGTGCCGATTCTAACTGCTTTTTTTTTTCGTCGCGCATGTCTTTTTTGGTATTGAGGAAATCTGATTTGTATTTCAGAATCTACCAGACACAATTTTCAGACTGGAGATCTATTTTGAAGCTGTGTTACTGGGAATCATTATTACTGGAATGCCACCCTATTTTGCCATGGACAATGCAGAAAACCATAAGGTAAACTCCCAGATGCGGATTCGTAAACTGCAGGAGAACTTAAAAACCTTGGGATTTTGAGGGAAATCTTAAAAAGTGTTTTAAATAGCATCTTTTGCCATGAGAGGCAGTATGGATGTGGCTGCTGTTTGCTGCCTGGGACAGAGCAGATTTGGGAAAAGCTCTCTTTCTTTCTGTGGAAATACTTTTTGCTTCTTTGGCAGCTAAGATCAGCAGTAACTGGGTAACACACTGATGCACGTCAGCGTAAAAGCAGCGTATCAGGGGAAAACAAGATCCTGCTCGTACACCAAGGCACACAAACATCGTGTTAATTTTGACTGACACTTAATTAATGCTGCGCTTGCTTTCCTTCTTGCAGATCAAAGCGTACACGCAGCTGAAAATAGCGGGGCTTTATCCCTCCGCTTACTGGACTGGGCAAGCTGTGGTTGACCTCCCACTGTTTTTCTCCATCCTCGTGCTGATGATAGGCAGCCTCTTCGCCTTTCACTACGGCGTTTATTTCTACGTGGGCAAGTTCCTTGCTGTGGTGAGCGCGGTGGGGACCGGAGCGCACGTGGGGATGTGAGATGGTTGTGTTATTTTCCACAAGTGTTTATTTTTAGTAGG
>NW_010552761.1:22385-33280 GCF_000687285.1 Phaethon lepturus
GTTCAGCAGACTTTTTCCAACCGATATACAGGGAAAATGCCTAATTAAGGCTGCTGGCGCAGAGGCACCAGTCAGGCACCAAAGGGAACTACTTTTTGTGGGGGAAAAACACTCATATTTTGGAGTTTCATTCAGAACAGGAATAAAACGGAGCTTTCAAATACAGCATTTTTCTGTCCTCCTTTGCCCTGCTTGCTCTGCGCTCTTTGCTGCCGCCTGATAATTGCTCCATTTGCATCGGCGGGCTGCTAGTGACAAGATTCCAGCAACTTTGAACGTAGACCAGCTCCACAATGAGTTGCAGCATGCAATTAAATTGAAGAGACTACAAATCTTCGTGTCTCTCATATTCAGAGCAGGCTTCCCTGAGATATGAGCAGGCTGTAATGGAGAGGAATCAGATTTTTGTAGCTGCTTTCCTAGAAGCTCTGAGTTAATCGAGTTTGGGATGTGACTGTTGCTCTGCAGGGCTATTTTTCTACCAGTGCACCTACCCTTGTTTTAATTTCTGCAGAAATGCTAAGGCTGAAGGTGGACTTCCTAATACTTACCCAGATCTTCAGGTCAACATTTATGGGAGCCTGTGTTATTAAAATAAAAAAAAAGGGGGGAAATAGTTTAAAGGAATCTGAGCGAGGTTCCTGCCTATCCACGTACTCTTTTAGTTGTGTCTTTAATAGTATACGCTATATGTAGCAAGGCAGAAAAACATATCAAATTAAGTGGCGAAATTGGATCCAGAGTTACCCAGCACCCTAAAATAATTCCATAAGTTGTAATAATAAGTAATTTCATAATTATATAAGTTGATACTTACATAAAAAATTCACCCTTGGGTTCTCGCTGTACATTTCGTGAGAAACTTTTCTTCTCTTTGCAGATTTTTTGCCTGATTGGCTATGTCCCATCCGTCGTGCTCTTCACATATGTGGTCTCCTTCACGTTTAAAAAAGTCCAGAATACGAAAGAATTTTGGTCATTTATATTTTCAGTGGTGAGTAACTTTACCTTGATTTTGATTAGCTAGGAAAATTGGTAAATATTTCAAATTTCTTGTGCATTGAGGACACATTTCTAAATAAAATAACAGAGAAGCCTGTTGTGGTGCTGGAGATAACCAATGTCTCTTTATCACTGCTATATGCTAAATGATAAAAGCTTTAAAAAAATGTGCCTCAGATTAGGTAACTTATGCTTAGAGAAACTGAACTCTCTAATGAAAATTTAGTTTATTTAGACTAGATATTAGGAAAAATTTCTTTACGGGGAGAGTGGTCAAGCATTGGCACAGGCTGCCCAGGGCTGTGGTGGAGTCACCATCACTGGAGGTGTTCAAAAAACATGTAGACGTGGCACTTTGGGACATGGTTTAGTGGGCACGGTGGTGTTGGGTTGATGGTTGGACTAGGTGATCTTAAAGGTCTTTTTCCAACCTTAATGATTCTGTGAAAATGGCCTTTTTTTCCCTTTTCTTTTGTACAGACAGCCTTGCTCTGCACGGTTGTCACTGAAGTGGCCTTTTTTCTGGACTATTACCTGGTAACCACCATCCTGCATTATGTCTTCTCCATCTTCATCCCTATTTATCCCCTTATTGGCTGTCTGATTTGTTTCATAAAGGTAAGGGGTTACAGGAGATCCTCCCGGGAGCATTTGCAGATGGCTGGGATTGGGTGGGCGTCTTTAATGATAACGGGTCAGCAGATACCTGCCTAATGGTGTCACGTCATCCGTAGCCATTTAACACGTGAAGAATAGCAACCGCCAGTGAAAAGTCACCTTTTCCTGTAAGCAGGGTCTTGCGATTTTAAAATGAGGGAAGACAGACAAGTCTTCCGTTAAGTATCTAAAGGCAAACCATGCGTTCCTCTGCCTGTGGACGGGGCGAACCCGGTGATGGGAGATGGGTTAGTTGGGAGTTGATGGCTTTCACCCAGGAGCAGCTGCTGGTGGAAGGTTGGTGGACATTTATTGGCATCAGACTGGTGCAAGCAGGGTCTCTGCAGAGCTCAGAAAGTGCTTGAGCAACGTAACTTAAATGGCTGATCTGAGATTAAAGTGCGATGTAGAATACGCAGTCTCTGGTAGGTGATTATTTACCTGAACGTGTTTTTTTACATTGTCAGGTCTCGTGGAAAGGCAAGCGAAAGAATGGAGGATACTATGACCCGTGGGACCGGCTCCTGGTAGCAGTTATAGTTGTAAGCATGATTATTGGATTATTTGCCATTTTGCTGTAGAGAATTGCTAACTCCTGCTGGGAGGCCCCTTCTGTTCAGGCGTCTTTATTAATAAAGATTTGATCTAATGCTGAGCATCACTGGAGCCTGCAGCTTTGCAACCTGTTGCAGCATGAACAGCATCAGTAAAAGCTGCTGTGCCTACCAGCTCAACATCTGCTGCTTCAGTAGTCGTCTTAGCGGTGCTGATATTAATCCTGATTATTATGGGAGCCTGTGCTGGTGGAGCAAGAACTCCAGAGCAGGGGACAGTCCCTTCTCCCTCCAAAAACCATGTAACTGCTATTAAATCTAAGCAGTCTCTGGTTGCGCATCCTCAGTGTCGACCCACTGAGCAGCATCTAACGGTACGTTTCATTTTCTCAGAAACACCAGCACTTCTGTGGTGGGGGAAGAGCTGGAGCTTCTTGTCACTCTGCACTGGTGGGATCACCTATAGGGTGATCGCCAGCCTCGCAGGGCGGGCAGCGCTCCGACTAACCAGAACTCTGTGGGTTTTAGCCCTATTTGCAGTGTGTCGTGTGGCTCTTCCTACTGCGATGTTTCGAGCTGAAGAATGGAGGGAGGACAGTTAGAGAGGATCCATTTTTCAGGTGTGTCTCTGTTGAAAATAGACTTTTAAAAAGAAATAGTCCAAAGGAGCCATTTCTAAAAACGATGCTGGTGGTTAAACTGGAATATGCAGTGTATAACTATTGGGAATATTGCAGAAAATAAAATACCTGTGGTTATATTTTTGTGTGTGTGTGTACATCCCAAGTGTCTATAAAGAACTTTTCTCCTGACTTTACTTCTCTGAAATTCAGTCAATAAAGTACATAAATAGGGATTCTCCTTCCTTTTAAGCTATATCAGTACAAAATCAGGAATTTTGTGAGGAGGTCGCCTATATTAAAAAAACAGGAGACCTTCCTTTCCCTTTGCACGCCTATAGATGCCATCCCCCAACAAAGAGCTCAGCGTAAGGATGACATAGCTGCAGTTGTTGACAGCTCTTTCTGCTCTTCTGGGGCTTCTCAGATGTGCTGCCCAAAGGTGTTGCTCCAGGGTTCGGCAGCACAGGTCGCTTTCTGCATCAAAGCAGCGAGCGCGTCGCAGCCGAACGCCAAGCAGAGGCGTCATGTTGTTTTCTTTCCCTTAGAAAATGTTTTACAAAAGCCAAAACCTGGAAGTTCCCGGATGTCCCACGTGACGAAAACGAAGATGAAGATGTGAGGGCGGAGAGGCTGCGAGTCCAAGAAATACTGAGCAGCCCCAAAAATGAGGAGGTAATGCCGTGCGCCCGTGGGTGCTACCCAAAACCCAACTTTGGAGGTTTCCCAGAGCCACTGGGATCTGCAGCCGCTTCTCTCTCCTCTACTAGATGCCAGCAATCCTGGTCAGCAGCTTGCACAAAGAGTTTGATGAAAGGAGGGAATTTCTTCTGGGGAGAAAAATAAAGAAAGTGGCAACAAAACATCTCTCTCTCTGCGTAAAAAAAGGTTGGAGTTAAATCACTTGCTGTTGAGCTGTTGTGTTTACAAAAATTACTCTTGCACCCATTTATCTGACCTCACGGGCAACGTTTTGTCTTGTCCTTTCTTTAGGAGAAATACTGGGGTTATTAGGACCCAATGGAGCTGGGAAAAGCACGTTAATTAATATGCTCGTTGGAGAGATTGAGCCAACCAGTGGGCAGGTATGCTACATGCTGGAAAACAAATAGTAAATGAATCTGTATTTATTTTTTTTATTCTTATTATTACAAGCATTCCCAAGTGTTTTTTGCTAAAACTTCACAGTTCTGAATCTTACAATATTCCTGAATGAACTCTATAAACTTTCCTTCCAGGTTCTGATGGGAGATTATTCTTTTGGAATGAACAGCGAAGATGACTCAGTGAAATTTGTGGGGTACTGTCCGCAAACAAACCCTCTTTGGCCAGATATTACATTGCAGGAACACTTTGAAATTTATGGCGCTATCAAAGGAATGAGTCAGACTGATGTTAAGGAAGTCATAAAACGGTAAGTATATTATTATAGAAGTGGTTTAGGTTTTGTCTATATTTTCCTTAGGGCTTTGCTTTTTTCTCCACAATTCCTAAGGTGATGTTTTTTTCATTTAAGTTTATGATTGGATCCTTTCAGCAAATTCAGCAAGTGTGAATTTGTAGGTTAGGAGATAGGTTCAGCCACACAAAATTCAACTGGTATTTGCTTTTAGTTCTTTTATTTAATTTTTTTTAAAGTTACGAAGTGCTCGTGATGACCTTTGCAGAGGCTGAAGGCTGGGGAGTCCAGGGCTTGGAGCCATTTCTGGGTTGTCACCTCCTCTAGGACACGGGGCAGATGGCTTAACATGGAAGCACCCAGCTCCGATTCTGCTTAGTGCCTTGCTTTTTTTATACTTTATATACAAATATGTACAAATATTTGTAACTGAGTTCCTCAAATGAGACTGTTTGCATACTACGCCATGAGGGGGAAGCCCACCCATCACCCTCTCAGCTTTTCATGTGCGGTCCTCCCCCTTCCGCAGCATCGCAGGTGCCCTGGATTTAAAAGACCATCTGCAGAAGACGACGAAGAAGCTGGGCGTAGGGCTGAAACGCAAGGTACGGGGGAGCTCTTCGAGCTGCCGCGTCGGCCGCCTCCCGCAGCCGTCGTGACCTTACCCTTGCCCTTTGCCTTCCTCCCAGCTGTGCTTCGCCCTGAGTATGCTGGGCAACCCGCGGGTCACGCTCTTGGATGAACCGTCGACCGGGATGGATCCGAAAGCCAAGCAGCACATGTGGTGAGTGCCGCTGGGGCTGGGGTGCCGCAGGCTCGTCTCTCTTTGGGGACTTGTTGGATTTTATGTGTGCGTTACCCCTCTTAACACTAGGGAGAGCCACAGACGGGGAATCGACGCCGCCTTAGTGCCCGGTGCGCTTCGGCTGTGTCTCTCCCTGAAGAGCTTGGGGATTAAAAGCTTGAAAGTCGCAAGAAATCTTTAAAATATAAGGAGTATGAAACTTGAGACATCTTGGTGAAAAAAATCAGGTGTTAATTGTTGCTACAGGAGTAGTATTGGTCCATAAAATAAAGGGGTTGTGTTTGACCATCACAGTCCTCTTTTCCTACTAACCCAGGATTTACTCTTACGTGCCAAACGTTTTATCTGGGGATGTTTTGCTTGTGTTTTGTAGGCGGGCAATTCGAGCAGCATTTAAGAATAAGGAGAGAGCAGCCATCCTGACCACCCACTACATGGAAGAGGCGGATGCTGTCTGTGACCGTGTGGCCATCCTGGTGTCCGGGCAGCTCAGGTACCGCCGGAGCCCTCCCCTGCGGGCGGGTGTTGTGGCAGGGAGGACAGTACAGCTGTCGACTAGAATATATGTCTTTGAAAATATAGGTAGGCAGTTTTTTTGCACCTTAAACTTGGAGCAAAATTAAACTCAAACTGCAAAAAGGGTGTGTTAGAAGTTAGGCGGCTTTTTGAGCACGGTGCAACATGTACAACTCATTTTCTTTCTGCAATTGGTAGATGTATAGGTACTGTCCAACACCTGAAGAGTAAGTTTGGCAGAGGATACTTCTTGGAAATGAAATTAAAAGAAACAGCAGATGTACAGCAGGTGGAGTATCTGCAGAGCCAGATTTTGCACATATTCCCAAACGCAAATCGTCAGGAAAGGTAAACTCTTAACAAATACACAGAAAACATTGATACTAATACAAGCCCCTGATTTCTCAGCAGCTCCTTGGCACTGAGTGAGGAATGCCATGATACTAAAATTCACAAAAAATATTTACATAGCTTAAAAAAAAAAAAAAAAAGGGAAGTGTTTTGCAGGCCAGCAAAAGCTGCCAGGGCAGCGGCTGTGAGCCCTGCGTGCAGATGTTCGGCACGGAGGAAGCAAAACTCGATGTCTGCGTAGCTGTTGGTTGGAGGCTTCCTCCTTGGTTGGGCTCTCCCGGGAAACGAGGGTGAAATCGGAGTCGCTGAGTCAGTGGCCCTTACCTAGAAATGCTTGAAGGTTTTCTGGGCGTCCCTCAAAGTTTGAGGGTGGGTTGGTTGGTTTTCCCCCAACAGCTTTGAATTTCTGCCGTATGAACCTGAGGGTCTGGCTTGGTGACCGCTGCTGATTCTCTGCAAAACGAGCACTGCAGGCATCGTGCAAGGAGCATTCCTTGGTGCGGGAGATTTGGAGGAGAGTTTATTTTTCAGAAGCAAATGTGTGGGGCAGAGCCGTTCCCTGTTCTGGAGCCTGGGTTGCGGCAACTGCTGCGTGATGCAAAGTCCCCAGAGATCCTGTCACCTCTGTCTGAGTTCATCTGAAAGACAAAAACCTCATAACTGTGGGAGTTCCGGGCAGAGATTTTTCTTTCATGTTTTTATAGGCAGAATGTAATGGCTGAAACTCAGCTGAAGAGCGTATAAATCATAGAGCGGTCTCAGTGGGATCTCAGCTGACGCACCTGGACCTGGATCTCCGAGACAGATTATAAACCAGCCGGTCTCCTGGAACTGCATTGTTCCTGTTGTCTTGTATGGTGATGACTAGTCAAAATGCCTGGAGTAACCTTCAGAAAATAAATTTGAATCCATTCACCTGGATATTAATATTTTTGCTTTGAGTAATTTTACCCGAAGCTAAATTTGCTTTATTTCTTTGTTCCAGCTTTGCTTCTATTTTGGCGTACAAAATTCCTAAAGAAGACGTACAGTCGCTTTCACATTCTTTTTCCAAGCTGGAAGAAGGTAATTAAGCACTTGCCACACATCACGTGCAGAAACCATTTTGTCTCACGTAACTGACACATTTGCCATGCGGGGTGGCACTTTTGCATTTCTGTTCCAAATTAATGTAATTTTTTTTTTTCTATTATTATTGCTGACCCCAAATCTGTTTCTTGTGAAATCAAGAGTAAGCACTTGTACCAGCTTAAAATGCTTTAAATCTAGTTGTGTCAGATAGTGAAGTGTTGCTAAATACTCTTTCATGAATTCTTTCAACAGTAAAACACGCCTTTAACATCGAGGAGTACAGCTTTTCTCAGGCAACACTGGAACAGGTATGTTAAAGCAAATGATATTTTGTGGAAGTAAAGCCTTCCAGGTGAAGGTGTTGCAGGTTTTTAGACAGGGTTTTCGGGAGCGTCCAGAGTGGATTCGCTTTGTCCCTGCCATATAGTTGTCGTGCGTCCAGGCTGAGCGAGTCGTCGTGGACGGAGGGGCTGATGAGCCGTGCGCGGGCAGCGTGTCCCCCGTGCCCGGCTTTCCGGCAGCGGGGGCTGCTCTGCTATTGCCTGTTTGGGCATTTTTGGGGCAGTGAAGTCCACTTTTCCCAAGTGAATTGGAATTGCCAGTTCCCTTGCTCTCTTTATTCCCATTTTCTCCTTTCTTTTTAAAATAAGACACACCAACTGCAGCGACTGGAGCAAGATAAATTTGTGACATTAGTGGAGGTGCTGCTCTGATTTAATCAAAAGATGGGCATTGGATGGCTCATTTCTGAAAGGAGAGTAAAGCTGAGGCTTCTTATTGCTTATTCTGGATTAGTTATTGCTGACGGTAAATGTCCCTCAGTGTGTATTTGGTTCAACTTCCTTTACATTGCACTCTTGAAACGAGGCGGGAGGGTAGGAGCAAGGAGAAAAAAACCCAAAATACTGAAAACTTCCTACTCGGAGATGAAGCAAGACGTTCCATATCTGTGAGATTTTTACCATGAATTCTATTTGTGGCCAAGAAAGTTCCTACAAGGAGAATGGCATGCTCACATCCTTTCTGCCTCTTCCAGGTTTTTGTGGAGCTTGCTAGAGAGCAGGAGGAGGAGGACAGCAGCTTCGGCACCCTGAACAGCACGCTGTGGTGGGAGAGGACGCAGGAAGACCGAGTCGTTTTCTGAGCTCCTTACGGTCCAGATCTGCTGGGCAGCTCGTGTTTCGTGCAAGCGATGATCCCCTGCGCACGTGTTAGCGCACGTGCATGGAAAACACCGGAGCCGGGGTGGACAAGGAAAATCGTATTTGGAAGCACTGAGCACGTTCCGCCATCCTGGCCTTAGGAATAACGCGGTGGGAGCAGTGAGCATCCCCACCGTTAATCTGGCTGTTCTGAAATTCCTTCTCCCTTGGCTGTTTCCCGGTTTGCGTTGAGCGAGAAGACGACGGTCGGTCATCTCCTGGTGTTGGCTGCTCGTGCAGGAGCACGCGCCTGCCTTCCTCCCTCGGCCGTGCTGCGCCGGCATCGGCGCTGGCTGCTCGAGGTTGGGCTGTCCTGACTGGAAATGGTGCGTTTGAGCAAGACCAGTTGCTGCTGGAGCGTCCCGCCCCGCGGGACCCGCTCGCTGGTTTGCAGGGTCTTGCTGTGCCCGCTGCCCTCGGCTGGGCATTGCCGCCTGCCCGACGAGGTGCCGTGCAGACACGTGTCCCTGCAAGGTCCTGCCCCGCCGCCGGCGGATCCGTCCCCGCTTATGCTTAGAAAAAGCACCTGCTTAGAAGAGAGGGGAAAAACCACTCCAGAATAATTGTATTCACTGCAAGGAGGGTCCTGAATTACACTGCGAGCTTAGCTTGGTATCCAACCCATGTGAAAACGTTCATTTCCAGATACAATATGGCACTTGTTGGCACTTACACTCCTTTCTACTGCAAGTTGGCAGCCGTGGCTAACTCCTGCTGCCGGTCTGGGCGGCACTGGTGGTCGTAGTGCATGCGCCGTAGGGTCAAAGGGGCTGTGCAGAAGTGGATGCTTTTTTCCCCCCGCTTGGCAAAAGTACAAAGACATAACTGTGTAGTTACGGGATTTGCAGAGATGTGAGTATTTCTCGTCTTCGTTAAAAATGGTCTAATTCTTTTGTCGGATGTAACGACATGTATCCTGCCTGCTGTTTTTAGAGACAGTCCTTTTTAGATGTTTTCATTTTTCTTGACGGTGAGTTCATAAGTACATGCAACGGTGTTTCCTAATCCGTCTGAGTTGTGATAGCAGTAAGTGACGCGGTAGCATGCTCAGCACAGGAACGTTTGCTGTGTCCTGGCCTGGCAATTTTTCGTTCACCTTCAGAAACCCAAAATAAAAAGATGCAAATTCACAACCTCATCAGTAGGAATGGTGCCTTTGGTTCGCATGGAAGCACTAAAAGGAGCAGAATACATGATCCTTTATCCTAAGATATGACAGATGTATGTTGAAAATGCATTATTTTTTTGGTTTTTCTACACAAAGCTATCATCACTTTCTTAGTTTTGCAAGGTGAAATAAGAGATTGCTAACAGTTCATTGTGTTCTGCAATGAACAAATAGATGCATTTATATCAAAACATTGGCTTCATAAGTCATATCATTTATATATCTTCACGTTAAAGTTAAAGACCTTTGTTTTTCTTGTGAAAATTAAAAAACCTGTGGGTTAAGGTGGAGTTGTGTGTCCTAACTGTTTGTAATTATCAGGCAATAACGTATGTAATGCGTCTGATAATGGTTTATCATCGCGTTGAGCCAAAATCTTTTCATCAGTTTCTTACTCTGCTATGGGGAGATGTGAACTCTTTATGTACAACTTTTGCTTCCTCTGGTGTACCTATAGATTGCATATAAACGTAGAGATTTTGTAGGGTTTTTTTGTAGCAGAATTTGAGCCCAAGAACTGCAGAAACACCTGGATGTCCTGTTTGCTTCCCGAGGGGAAGGTCCCTTCCCTTCAGGAGCAAAGACCGTGAAAGTGCCGGTTCGGATGAGCCCTGAGCCGTGGTACCTGCATCTCCTGTGCTGGCAATGAAATGGAGGTAAAGGACAGGATTAAAGCACCAGCTCAGGTAGCAATCTTGCCAGGGCTGAAGCTTCCCTGTGAGAAAACCAAAATGACCCAAATTGAGCTCTTTTGTTTACGCAGCCTTTGATTTAGCCCCTGGGAAGCCCCAGCCCGTGCTCCCGGCTGCTTCCCTGCTGCTGGCCGGTATCTGAGCATTTTCCTTTATTTGGAGCAAAGGTGGGACCCAGAATTTTGTCTCTCAGTACTTTCCCATGTATGTACTAGAAATTAAGTGCATCTTCTCCAAATCCCACATTTCTTACTTTCCTCTCACCCTTACTTTACTTTTCACCCGAGCGTCACCCGCACACGTCTCCAGCAAGGTACTGCACGCTCTTTTCACGTGAACTTAGGAAAGTACAGTTGTGACCTGTTAGCCTTGATGTCGTCTTTTAATTCTAGTCTTTAACGTACAGTCAGAGTTAATAGTCCGTAAAACAGTTCTGTACTGTCTCGGTGGCATCGCCCCATTTCACATAGTTTCTTATTTTCTGTCGTTTCAAAGGGATCAAAGGAGAACTTTGGTGAGCAGCTGGGTTCGCGGGGTTCGGTAGCCGCTCGGCGCAGTAAGCCGGTGGGTGGTGGCACTGTGTCTCTGCAGCTACACGTACGAAGAATTTGGCTGGTTACTGCGTAGTTGGGTGGGATCTTCTTGGTGTGATGACATCACATGTCAAGTGTGGCATAAGGTGCCACCCCACGTCGCTGTGACCGTCGTGGTTTGTATCGGAGGTCTTTCAAAGTGCCAGACAACGTCTGTAATTGCCAGAACAGGGGAAAACGCACACAAAGCTGAACCAGAGACCCCCCTGGAAACACAAGAGCTTTACTCCTGCAGTTTTAAGTCCCTTTGTTCGGCCGTTGCCGG
>NW_010552762.1:0-234 GCF_000687285.1 Phaethon lepturus
GCCGGCCTGCCGGCACCGGGGTCGGCGGCACGCCCAGCACCCCGGCCCCTCGGCATCAAAGGGGAAAGCTGAAGCAAAGGCTTGTGTTAACTATCAGTAAGTAACTATATCCTATTCTCACTGGGACCAGTCACTAGAGGGGGTGAGATCTCATATATTAACCTAGAGTATTACAGGCATTTTGGAGGAAGGTTGTAAATCCTATTTATAGTGGCTGGGGGGGAAAGGGGGGCA
>NW_010552762.1:265-44334 GCF_000687285.1 Phaethon lepturus
AGCTCATTACCAGGTAACAGTCCTCAGCTGAGGCCGAGTCCCCCGTCCCACAGAAACCCTCTTGTAATACGTATTCGGGATTTTCTCTATGGCTTGCTGATTTTACTGGAGGCTGAACACAATATCTGGAAAGAATTAATTGGGAACCATGTCATCTGGGGGGATGAGGATGGAAAAAGGATGCACACTTGCAGATTATTGGTGCATTCAAGGTATGCTTCCCATTGTGAGTTTTACCAGAATTTTCCGTTCTTTACTTTTGGATTCGGGGAAAAAGGAGCATAACACAGTAAATGGTGAAAGTTAGCTTTAGGAAGGGAAAGGTTTTCGTAAGTAAATTGCCAGCAAATATACAGCCTGACTGACCATGCACAGAACAAATGTTTAAATGCCATTTTTGTAGACGGTACTAACCCAAAGGGAACAGTAGAAGCAGAAGGGTTTACTGATGCAGCATACAGTGTCTTTAAAAGGACATTTTGAAATTTGTTGTGACCTGATGTGAAAGTTCAAGACTGGATAATCTCCTCTAGCGGAGACGATTTCCTTGGCTAACTTCTAGTACTTTGATGAGCTACATTTAAAACTTGCTAGGATTTATCTAAAAAAAACTATGCTGAATAACTCAGTGAAAAGCTAATATATTATTTATCAACAAATGTTCACTAGATTGCAAAGATTTGAATATCCTTCAGGATTTCCCTTTGGGTGTTGTCACAACGTACACATGAAAATGTTAGACGTGTCAGCATAAAAACTTAAAGAAAAGTGAAATTAGTTAAAATTTCACCTAGAACCTCCATTGCTGATACAGGGAACTGCAAAGGATACAAATGATTCCACCACTGATTATCATTCAAAATACCAATGCTGTGGGTTTTTCCTTTTAAGTGACATTGTGAGAGAGGGTTTTTTTTTTTTTACAAGTTTAAGCTGGCATTTCTTGTTCATTTAGAGAGATGCACAATGTTGTAATAGCTGACAACCTAAAATTATGCCTTGAATGAAAAAGCACATTTACAAAATCTTGGAGCTAAATCGTAGCATGGCAATTCTGTAAAAGACTGTTCACTCGACGATTAGTCGCAGCACTCTTACTAAATGTGTTTCAATTCATTTTTTGCCACTGAGAAATTGAGAAATAGGTAGCTTATTAAAGGCGACCACATCCTTTTATGCAAATTTAATGCACTTGGCAGGTTTATCATGATAAATGGTCAGGATGAGATAGTTGATGATGTATCTCTAATCTTTTGTGTGAAGATGTTCATGTCTTGCAGGAAGTAGTCCTTTGAGTGTGCAGATCTTCAGAAGTTTGTGGCAGATGGTGATGTCTGCAGAGTCTCATAGATTGCTTTAAAGTTCCTCCAAACGATGCCTTCAGTTAGTGTGTCTCAGTTTTTGCGAGTTCTCTTGCTTCATCTCTCCTTTGGTTCCCTCTTCCCTCCTCCACCATGTTAAGTCCCCAAGTTGTTTCTCATACTGGGTACATGTGCCACATCCTTACAGAGTTTGTCTCAACTTGCTCCCTAGTCCTGTCATATCTTTGCCTGTAAAGTTGTTCTTCCATTAGGCATCTTGCATATTTTAAGTGGAGTAGTTCACAACAGGAAAACAATAAAACAGAGCAAGTGTCTTCGAGAAGGCTATCTATCATTCATGCTTTGTGTTCAGTTTTGGAGTAAATCTTTGGAGGCAACATCAGCACCAGTGTCATGTTAACTAACTCACCAATTTTAACCGATTACCAATGTTAATTAGGCCAACTTCTCTTTAGATTGCTAACAAGAAATGGTTAAGTTTTAATGCTGCTGCAGGGAGTCTGAAGGCACTCACAAAATCAAAAAATGCTGCAAAGCTTTTGAAAATCAAAACCTAATTTACTGCAATATAGCTAATGAAATAGAAACAATAGAAAAGCATAAAATAATACAGGTTACAGATCTGAACAACTATGTATTTTCAGAGCTGAATATTTTCACCTTTTTTTCAGTTGGCCTTGGTTAATCTGAGTTTGGATGGGCTTTTTTTCTGAAATCATGTGCCAAATTTCATGTAAATTTTTGTACCTGTCATATTTCCTTTGTAAGTTCACATTTTAGAATCACTCTCCTTAAGTATTTCTGTTACGATCTTCACTATACAGATAATCTTTTGTGTAATAATTGGTAATATTTAGTTAGGTATACATGAATTTTTATTGTCTAGGATTTCTTTGACATCACTTCTCTCTCAAATGCAATTCCCACCACTTGATTCCTTTTAAATATCTGTATTTGTAATGCATCTGTATTTTTCAGTCATGGTCTACTGATTCCTACTAAAACCATTAAAAAAAAAATCACGTATTAATATTTCAAGTAATACTTTCATAATTACTGTGCTGTTCCTCAGTCTACTGTATGCTGTATAACAAAGCATAGCTTCTATTAAGACGTAAGACCTACGTATTTCTGCTTGCATCACAATTTTACTGTTTAAACTGTTCTCAAAGGCTTTTTTTTCTTCTTAAACATGTAGAAGCCATGGCTAACTGTCCTGTGTTACCCAGTTGCTTTTAGAAGGGAGAAGGCCAATGAGCTTTATATTCTTGAGATGTGATGTAAATAAATTTGGGGAAGTCATTAACTTCTGTGATTAGTCCAGTTTAAGAATTCTTAATTTTGAGCTTGTACTTGCAGCCATCAATCTATGACATTAACTAACCTCTCCTTGGACTGTTGGCAGTATTTTATGAGGTGTCAGTAATTAAATGTTGAAGGCACATTAGTACATTTTCATCAAAATATGCTTTAGGTCCTTGTTATTAGGATTTGCAAAGCATTATTGTTTTATATGACAATGTAGTTTAAAAAAAAAAAAAAGGCCCTGAAAAACAGTACCACAGACCTGACTCAGCTATCTGTGATCTAGAAAGGGGTACTACAGAATTGTAAAATCTCTGTGTTAAAATTCTGCTTGTGACTTAAGGAAAAGACTGTAGTGACTTTTCTGATTATTGCTATAGCATGTCACCCCAAGGTGATTTATAGAATCACTTGGAATGAGTCTAGAATTCATTTGCAGAGCAGAGAGGGTTTTTTGCTTTTGGAGTGGAAAAGAAAGTCCAAAATGATAGTTACAATCTTTAATTTAAATATATATATATTTCTCCTCCCTAATTGGAACTTTACAGGCTAGATCTACAATGCCCATCAAAAGACTTCTTTCCACAAATAATTCTTGCAGTTCTAATCCAGACCCAATGAACACTTTAATAATGATGTATCTTGTACTGTATTTTAATAAATTATGTGACTGAATGCGAAGTTAGAGTAACCTTCACTCAGAGTTACCTGGCTAAAATGTCACCTTTGGATTTTCTCCCTCTGTGTTGAATGGGCAAGCCATTTGAACATGCAAATAAAATAATAAATATTTACGTGCTTACTGCCCTCCCTGTGAGTGCAGATTTTTCTGGAGGTATGTGGGGCAGACCTGGCAGTGGGTTCAGTCCATTCCAAAACCTTTGGCCCGTGCCGGGGCAACCGAATCAGTACCTGTGACTTGCTGCGCTCTACCACAGATCATATTGAAGCTTATTGGACAAGATCACTGGAGGCAATCTGGTCATGACCAGAAGATTCATTTGTTCAAATCTCACCTGTTTTCTGATTCAGCTGTTAAAAATATGTCTGGGCCATCCGTGTCCCTCTTGGTTGCTGTCCTTTTAGTATGAACCATGCTGCTTGTCTTTCATTTGTTGAGCAGCAGCCTTTCTTTTTCAACCTGCTTTCAGACTCAGACCTAGACCTCCTCTGACCTAACTCTTCTTGTCCTCTGGTCCTGGAAAGATCGTTAATAATATGGTGCTAGGTTTTTGCTAGTGAAGTTCAGTAATTAATATTGTACTTCTCTGCATCATTTCTTAGGCTTTCTGGAGCAGCACCCAAAAGACCCAATTTTTCCAACTTTGATGTTAATTTTGTTGTAGTTTTTTTTTAAATAATAGCAAAATAAACTTCTTTCAGTATTATTCTGAAAATCATCATAATCATCATATTACAAATGAATATGCTGTGCAGTGGTATCAGTCAAGAATGTCCTGAATAGTACATCCATTGCACACATTGTGAATCATAACCCAAATCTTTTATCTAGGGCATCTTTTGACTGTGCTTATGAGTGGATTGCTGTCTGGTGATCTAGTGATCTTCAGAGGAGAAAAGCGGCTTAACCGGAGAGAAACAAAAATAGGAAAATGGGAAAAACAAAAGATAATGCCATCAAGACTAAATGCTTCACCAATAGCTAATATCTGTGTCCACACAACTGATGCTACTTTTTAATCAATAATATGCACTGGTAAAAAGGAGGTTATGTATTTCAGTGTGAAAAACCCCAAACATTTACTCAACTGTCTGTTTGCTTTTATAGTAGCAACCAATCTAGACTTTTATTTGCAAACTGTGAACAAAGATGAAACATAGCTGTGCAGTTTCTTTTTTTCTTTTTTTTTTTTTTTTTTAAATCCTTTCCACAACTGTTGGTTTAGTAAATGAACACATTTTTAAACTTTAGGCATCATGCATTATAGCTGTATAAAGTAGCCAGAGTCATTTCACTTACAGGAATGCCAGCAAAGCTCTGAGAACTAAAGCAGACCCTGAAGCTAGCTTTAATTGTCCTGGCTGTGTGGGCACATGCATGGGGATACGGTGCCATCTCTTCTGCATTGCTTGGCCAGACTGCCTGGTAAGAGAGATCAGGAAAGGACAGACTGGCATAAACCCTCATGCTCGGTTCCTGGGAACACCATGAAAAAACAGATTCAAACTCAATGATGCTGTGGGCCAGCTTGCAGAATAAGGAAAATATTGGCAAAGTAACAGCTTTGGTTTTATAACAGCCCAAAGGCTTTTATTTTTGTTAGGCAGTAAGAGTAAAGATAGCCGATTGATTCTATTTAGATTAGTCAGCTTTGACGCTCTTTCTAATGCTAAGAATTTTTCCCTTTTTATTTTTTTCATAAAAGAACTTTCCTTGAGACTGAACAGATGGGTTAAGAAGGGTCACCTAGTGATGATCAATAGAGTAACTCTTGTTTTTACAGGAACATAATTTAGCGATGAGTGTGCACAATTGGCCTGTGTGACCATTGTGTTTATACAAAGGCCAAAACTGATAGATGGCTTGAAATATGTTACTTGACCATCTTCCACCGCCTCTAATACAGAGAGGAGAAGGTGAAGGACAGAATCTACAAATATATTTGATACCTTACAGCTGTAAGGGGAGACAATATTGCAGGACCTCCCTCTGCCTCACCAGTATGTAAGAAAATAATACATGTATGAAAAAAGCACAACATTGTAAGCTCCTAGGATGGTCTACAGCCATCCTAGTGTGTGATGGCAATTCTACTTAGTGAAATAGAATAGGCAGTGTGTTCTCAACAGGAGGATATTGCCAAAAGGAGCAACTGAATACATATTCTATAAAAAGTATGGATTTAGGTCCTGTGAATTTCTCATAGTTGAATCCAGTATCACTTAGGAAAGTGCACTTGAAAATGCACAAAACCCTAGAAAATTCTGTTGTCACTTTTCCATGCACACTCCCCATCTGATTTTGTCTAAGATTTGTATTTGAAATTTTAGTTAAAAATAATACTGTCAGCTATATTAAAAAAAAAAAAGCAAGAAACCAGAATTCCTCGCGAGTAGTGCTATAAATAGAAGAAACGTGTGTTTTTTAAAAAGGTCTGATACACTGTTTATTATGTTGTGTTCAAATTTGCATAGTGTTCTACCTGATGGTTAAAGTATATTAATCCTTTTTTTTCCTGTTTTCTTTTAATCTGTTTGTGGCGGTCTTCTGGGAGGGTTTTTCTGGGACCTGCAGGACTACTTCTAAGGGCTTCATAAAAGGTAACTAGGAAGAGCAAACTCGCTGTTGGTGGATTTTTATTTGCCTTATAGGGCTTGGCATACCTTATGTTTAAAATTTGTAGGTGTCTGCATATCAAAAGAATGAAAAATGGTGCATTGTTTGGTTTCATTGTCATATTTTAAACACTAACTCCATTGTGCAGTGTCTGGATTACAAATAAGCTGATTCATTGTCCTCTACTTGTGTCCTGATGTGTAGGCTCGGAGACCTTGACAGAGATCCATTGAAGTTCATTAGCTCTGACTGTAGCTTCCAAGTCTGTTTGCTAATTGATAAAAATACTAAAGAAAGCCTTAAAAAAAATCATCATCACTTCCCCACTCACTCCCCTGCCCCCCCCCCCCCAAAAAAAAAAAAAGAAAAAAAAATTAAAAGAGGCCTGGATGCCCAAGTTGAACTGTCAGACATTATCTGTTTAAATTCTCAAAGACAGTGAGATCTGCATAGAAATTCGGAAAGAGCATCTATAGACTGAACACTTTCTCACATGTCAGTGCTCTCACAGGCTGGCATGTCACAAGAGGCTTTGCAGTTTTGTTTCTTAGGGTACCACAAGCTAGCACAAGCTTGCAAGCCTTCTACATTTAAGAAAAACTGATCTCCTTGGATGAAAGTACAAAGGAAGTGGGTAAATTCTGCTGTTTTCCTTCCATCCATCCTCCATCTTGCTCCCATTCAGAAGGTGACATTTATATGTAAAATTTAGACTGCAAACATTGTCTCCTGCATAACATTTTTTGAAAAATCACTTTGGGCTGGGTTGCATGTTATGTTCTCATAGACGTTCACCTATAAAGTGATCTACCACTGAGAAGCTCTGCACCCACACACAGGTCTGTTTTGGTGCCCAACTTCATTGTAAATCTGGGGCCTAAATGGGATTTTTCAGCGCAGATTTCTGCAGTGAGGATAAGTTTTGCTATAGTTTTTATTGTACTTGAGCTTTTAGAAGCCTTTCCCCTTTCTGTGCCTCTACATTCACACAACAATTCATTGTTTCCGCTGGGATCAGCAAAAATTAGCATTAAGTTGGATGACTGGATGAATGGAAGGAGTGAAGCTCTCAAAGCTAGCAGTGAATCTTTAACATACAAATTGCATGCTTCTTCCTTCAGCTTGTCCAACTATTTTGGTGCCCCTGAGAAGAGCTCATTGATGGACTGGCATATCTCTCTCTTACAGTGAAACATTTTTTTGAGAATGTCCTAATCTGCCTGCCTAGGATCTTGTATTAACACTCATTGCCATTGTATCTGAGCACTTCCCAAGTGTCAGAACAACAATGATATCTCTCTCTTCCTTCCCCGCCGGGGATGGAAATAGTTAGTTTGTTCTTTCCGCATAAGGGAACTTAAATGGGGTCAGAGAGCCAGGATGGTTAACAATATGGTTTTGTAACTTAGCTGGATGGGTGGATTTCATACCCATTGTTGCTTTCTTCCTGCTTTGTGGTGGTTGCACGCTCGCTTGCCAGCTTCCCTTCCTGGTCATTGGCACAAGTCAGAAAAGGAAAGGAAGGCTGTAAGTGGATGGTTGCAGAAGTGAGGCTGGGAGGAGGTGAGATGTTGCATGAAGCAGGCTGATAAGGAAGAGGCTTGATGATATGATCAGATAGAGGAGCTTTAAAAGGCTAAAGTCAGATCTGCTAGGAAGGATTTATTGCAGTACCAAGAGGTCAGGTATTTTTCTCTTAGGAAGCCCCACAGGAATGGACTATAGTGCAGAGAACTATATGAAAAACCTAATAGCAAGGAAGGGGAGTTATTTCTCTCTTACAAACCAGTGGAGAGTCAGTCATACACTGAACTGTATGGGCAAATGAGCATGGTGGAGGTCATATAGCTGGGGGCAGGCCCCAGCTTTTGCTGCAGTGGTGGGTGCTGCCTAGTAACTTCTTCTCCCAAAGACAGCGACTTTAGCAGGGTCCTTCTAGTAGTCAGGTCATGCTGCCAGAAAGTGACTGTGAAAATATTTGTGGGGAAAAAAAATATTTAAAAATCCATTGCTGAGAATATGCTCGTGGCCAAAGGTTTTACTTATTTATTTAGCTCAAAAACATTTTATGCAGGGGTTTTGCATTTCTTCTTTGAGAAGATAATATTTCCATGCACTGTGTCCACCCCGATCATCCATACAAACAGTGCGAGTGGCACGACTAAGCGTTAACAACGCAGCATTAGGCATGATGCTTCCATTATGGTCAGTAATTCCACAGGATTCTTAATGCAGTGAGTATTTACAGTACGAACTGCTGCCAGAATTACAGGCATATTGTTGCTAGAACAGCAAACAACAGAAAGCTAAATATACCAAGGGCCAAAATTTACTATTGGGTTAAATCAGAGAACTGCCTTATTTTTTGAGGGACTCCTTCATTCATAACCAAGTTACCAGCATACGCCTCTTGATGTCTGGCTATGGGAGCCCTTTGCTTTCTCAGCTTTTGCAGTAAAGGATTCCTCCAGACCTACCTTATATAAGAAAAATGCCTGGCCTTTGAGAGCTCTTTCTTCCCTCCTGTTTTTCCATTTATTTTTTAATCCTTCCTTGGTTTCTCTTACCTTTTGGTTTGCAAAAGCTGATGTCCTTAGTAGCTGTCAATGCACAGGATGCCCCAGTGCTAGCTGGTGATTGATAGGTCCTTTACTCAAGCCATGTTGTCTTTTTACATCCCCTTCCCTTTCCGTGTTTCATTTCCCTTTCCCCTTTACTACATAGTGGTTCCAAACTGGATGTCTTTGGCACTGGTTTGCCTTTAAAAATACTTAAAATGCACGCATTTTGGAAAGACAAAGAGGATGGTTGAGGGCTTTTATGTTCCTCTTATTTTCTGCTAGAGTTTGAATTTCCTTGAATTCCCATGGGAAAGAGAACAACTTTCACAAGTAACAGCTTTGCCATATTGACCAGGAGTTAGGTCCTGGGAACTTGCACAACTATTCACCTGTACTATGAATGCAGCAGCCAGAATATCTCCTATAATCTCCTTCATCTTGCAATTCAGAGCTTTTGATTCAGACTGCAAAAAATGTTTAGTTCAATATCAAAAGAGATGAGAAGATGTAGGTATCCACCTCTTACGGGGCTTCTAAAGCCGCCAGATAATGAAAAACCTTCCTTCTTGCAGCTGCCCATGCAGCAGTGTCAACTCTAGGCAAATAGAGATTTGCACTATTCTGGAGAGCTCTGCCCAGCTCTCAGAATATGTTAGAGATATTTTTCTATAGGTATCTTCTGTCTTAGTTTTGCTAGCTAGACTCAACTCCATTCTCCCATTTTCCTTTTCACTTGGAATTTGGTTCATGTATTTGTTCTTCCATAAAGTGTAATCAGAATATCAGAGGCAACTCTTTGCACATGACTCCCCGTGCTAGTCTCCCTCCCGTGACCATAACAGCCTGGCCGGACGGCAAAACCCCTTATCTGACAATCCTTTGCAATTGTTTAATTTATGTTATTGCAACTCTCTAAGCAGTTTCCACACACCCAAACTTTTTGTTATATTTTATACATTTTCTGTTGAACTCTGCGGTGTTCAAACTTGAAACTCCCTGGTGCTGATGAGGCACCCCTGGGAATGGAGAGTTTTTAAGCCAGCCCTTTTCCACCTCCATAACTCTAAGTGATAGCATGAAAGAAATGAAAAGATGATTTATACAGCTCGAGAATGATTTATCTTCATGTAAAAATATGTGTGTGGCTGTGATAGCAGAGAATTCTTACGGGAGTGTGAACTAACCTGTGCAGTACTTTGGGCAAAACTGCTGATGGCAGAAAAAAGAAGTGTCTCCTGACCACTCTGTTTTCATATAGTGGAAAACCACATTGGACGTTACTTGTTGACTCAGGTGCTGCTTTGATCCTTTTGGCCTTGAAGACCGAGAAGTACCAAGAACTTAACATGACTCAGTTACAGGCAGTTACTCGCTGCACTGAATTTGCTGCACTTGCTGCACGGTTTTTTCTTCCTGTCTATATATTAGCTTTGGGCTTAATAGTTCAGGAGGATGATCCAGAAAAGAGCTGTCATGCTTGAGTAATTTCAGCAAACATTTATGTATGTTCACAGAATTGAATGCAGACTGAAGCTCACTCAAATAATAAATGTAATTCTCTCACACATGCACACATGTTTTCTACAGTCTATTGTATCCATTAGCATGTGTACTTAAAATAACACAACACAGAAATACTACTCTGAGCTTTTTTTCCTGGGCATGATCCAGCTTACCCCTTCTCTCCATCGGGGCTGTTTGTACACTCCATTCCCACAGGACTTTCCTCTCCTGAGAGCTGTCATAATCTCCCTAAATTAAACTATCCCCATCACTAATCATCACTCAGTGTGTTCCAGGTGGAACAACACCTGTTCTTTTGGGTGTGGGGAATATGCAGCAAAACCACTCCTTCTAGCCTGCGACACTAATCTTCTGTTAGTTATAAAATTAGTCTCCTAAAACAGACAAAGAAGTGAGTAAAATTCTGGCTGTATGGCTGTTAAAAACACTTGTCTTAGCCTGTGTCAAAAGAGTTGATAAATGCTGATGCTACGCTTGTATGATTAAATAGGGAATACATAGCTGACTGATTGAAACAAGAAAAGGACCTGCCACACAGGAGCATTTTCAGTTCAGCATCCTCTTTTAGGACTGAATGGCAGTTTTAGCAGCTCACGACTGATCCTGCATACTCCTAACCTGCACAGCGTGGAATGAAATACATCAGCTTAAATGTTTTGTGTTAGCAGTTTCCCTAATGTGCCTTACCTTGAATTTGTGGTAGGCTAACAGCATGTACCCAATCAGTTACTGTCTGACCGATGTACAGACACCTGCTAGATGGTGGTAACTCGTTGTCTGAGTCTGAACCCCAGGTTATGTAGCAAGAATGGCCTATGTTTAGAGGACTGGGTTTGAAAATAAGAGTTCCTTAAAGGCATTTCTTACAGGCACTTCTGTAAGAGCCCTCTAAGGCAAAGGTTCCCTAGCGCTATGACGAACAGAGGTTAGTTGACAAAAAAGAAGAAAACATCTTTATGAAGAGACAACAATCCATTAGATAAAAAGCACTGCTTTGGAACCTGGAGAAGGAATAAATACACCTGATAACCCTTGTTGCTCTCGTGGCCCTATTTTTCACTGTTAAGATTCAGTCTGAGATTTCTGGACCACAACTGATTTTTCCAAGTCTAACTAATATCTCCCCAAATACACATTACATATGTTATATATAAGTACATATAGTAAGAGCATATTTTGTTCTAACTTTATCTGATTTCGTTGTTACCTTCCCTTGAAATAAGAGAACATGGGGGAGATGATACAGCATCGCACATGTAATCCTGCCTTGATCCTTCGTTAAGCAATCCAGAATGCCAAAGAAAAAGCAGGAGGAAACAGTGTTTTATAGAAATTTTATCTCAGGCATCCCTACTTAAGTATTCAGCCTGTTAATCAGGGTTGGAGATCTGTTGTTGTACATGCCTCTTGGCTTTTACCCTCCTCCTCTAGATCACCTCTTGGTCATGTTAATTGGTTTTGTTAGTGTTCTGTTGTGTTGTTTTGTTGTTTTTTTAAATCAGGCTACTTTCATTTAAAGTGCCTAATTCAGATTTAGTAATGTATCGGCAGTCAGATTTAAATATCTTGGCCATAATGTTCATACTGAACTGAAATATTGAATCTGTTCTCACTAACACGGCAGTTTTTCACACATTAAAGGAATATGTCGAATGTTGGATCTGTTATATTCTTGAAGTGTTGGATCTCTTCCCTACTCAGAGCAGCAGTCCTCATCATATATTGCAAATCAGCAGTAAAATATTGAAACACTATTGAATCACAAGGATTCTTCCCATGTTTCCGTCCTATGAAACAGAAGAAACAAAGCTCAGTTGGCCCCTCCAGTCTGAGACAGTAATTCATCAATGCTGTTAAAAGAGAATGTGTCTTAAAGTGCTAACATAATTTTTTAGTTTTATATGTCCTCCACAAATAATTGGGGGGCAAAGACCCCAATACCACCCAAAATAAGTGTATTTAATATGCACTGCCTATTTCTTCCCTGTATCTTTTCAGGTTTAGTGTATGGCACTGTCTATGTCTCTGCTGAGAGCTTGTATAAAACCAATATGCCTATTAGGTTTCCATAAACTCTGTTTATACAGTCTGCTGGACTTCTACAGGAGGCATTTAATTCACTGATAATACCTCAGCTCTTTTCTAGTTAAAGGACAGAATTCTGTGCTTCAGTAAAACTGGGGTAATAACACACATCTTGACTAAAAAGTGGAATACTTGGTACCTTAAGATACTATTTGGAAAAAATAAAACTATATGAAATAGAATTTCTAGTGAAATAGCAGACAGTGCTGTACCAGTAGTATCTTGAAAAAGCAACATTAATAGGTGATTAGACTTTGGTTTTTAGAGTTAACAGTACTGAACATGTATATTGATGCAGATTTCAAAGTCAATAAATAGTGCATCAGGTCCTGTATGGAAAGAGGATGTTGCAGAAATAATTATGACATGATGCGATAACCCCTTCTTAAAAAAAAAAAAAAAAAAAAAAAAAAAAAAAAAGGAAAAAGCAAAGCAGAACAATACTGTAGTGTTCCGGCCATCAGGAAACCACGACAATGCTCCCACCTTTTTCCTGTGACTTACCCAGAGTTCCTTCCAGGCGACACAGATAACTGATAATGCTGCGGACTGGATCCTGTGCCAAATGAAAATACAGTAGTTTTTTTGTTAAATTTGTATCTGATTAAAAATGCATCTTAACAACACCCTTTCCACTCAGTTTTACAACTCTTCTAGGTAAAACACTTCTTTAACTTTAAACACGGCATTGTTTCCTAGCGCAAGTGTTACCTCAGCAGAGGACAAGCACAAAAAAATTGCTTTAATTTGTAAATTCATATCTCATAAGCTAACAGTGATTGAATAAGGAGGTTGTTCATCTCTCTTTTTACTGAAGGAAAAAAATATCTTTAGAGTTACATTTTATGATTCTCTGGGACTTGAGTATCCTGAAGCAGTTAGATTTACCAGAATGCTTTCCAAAGTACATGTGACTTAGGGAAACCATCTCATCTTGCAGTATTTGAAATGCACATGTAGTCTGCTACGTGCAAACTTTTGGCATTGTATGCGTGCCTTTATGGGCAGCCCTCTATTCTCTGTGCATCCATGGATGTGTGTTTTACTGTATCCCTCCAGGGCAGCTCTCCAGCCAAGGCCGCAGCAGCACATGGGTTTTAACCTTAGAGGTCCTTGGTCTCTCCCCTAGAATAGGGCCACTGTTTTATCTGTTTAGGAATGGTGTTTAGGTAAAGTCCCCCATCAGTGTAGTGCTCTGCAAACGTGTCTTTGTGGGGCACAGCGTGGATTAGGAGCTGGCTGCGGCATCAGGCTGCAAAGGAGCTCTTTGCCTCCTCTTGCTTGCTGGACGAGAAGGGGCGTCTCTGGTGTGGGTGAGTGGGGCCCGTGGGGACTCGCTGTGGCTCCCATCAGCACACACCCACAGTTACCTCATGCTCTCCTTACAGGTAGAGAACTCTTTATAGTCCCTTGGTTTTAGCTCTGCCCCCTCAGTTAACTTCCTCAGGCGTTTTGCAGGGTTGTTTATGCTTCAGCCTGTACTTAGCAGCCAAGTTATTATTTTCTGACTGGCTACTAATGAAGAATAAGTCAATTTATCCTCATCAGTTAAATTATAAATACAGAGAAAACAGAGTAAAAATGTCACCACATGGAGATGGCTTTGCTTTTTTCCATTCCCTGAATCCTGGTTTATGTAAACGGAGATAAATATTTATAAAAAATGCTGGGCACAGTAACCCTCTTTTTAAAACTATTTGGATTAGCTTATGAGATGTAACTATTGATAACACAGCATGGTACCTTTGTAAATAGATTTATGCTGTACAGCTATGTTTTCCAGTAGGTTTTAAAACAAATGTCGTGTTTTATTTGAGCTGTGTAAGAAAGGAACTTGTGAACCACCAAAAAGATAAAAGATGTCAGAAGAAGGTTAATTTTCATAGTATATATTGTGATTTAAAAAACCAGAAAATGCCTTACTTACAGGCCAAAACTTGTCCCCAGACCAAATGGGATTAAAGGTGTCAGAACAGAGGGACTTCCATGGACTGCGTGGAGGTCTTCCGTGCACCCAAAACACGTGCAGGATGTGAACGGGTGTCAGTGCAGGTGTGCTGGTGTCCCTCCTCCTCGGCACGTGTGTCTGTGGGGAACGAGGCAGCTCATCGGCTCAGTCAAAGCCTTTCTCCGAGGGGCTGATCCTGCTCCTGCTGAACAAAGGAACAGGGTTAAACCCTCTATCACATGCCCTGGAGGTTGTCCTCTGGTGTGACCACCTTGTGCCATCCCAACCTCATGATTACTACTTCCACTGTAATAAGCGTGCAGGCCAGGAGTGTTTGTATAGGTTTTTTGTCCTAAAATACGCAGTGAGGGATTTTAGCATTTTACGATGATTTTAATAATTAATTGTCAAAAAACACAACAAAAATAGATGGAGCATTAAAGCCAATTTGCAAGCCATTGAAGTAAGGAGCTGCAAATAGAAGCAATGCCTGTATTCTACCTTCAGCTATCAGTATAAAACTCATCAAAGTAAACCAGTTTTATTTAGACATCTGGAAAATGTACTTTGACAAACATCCACTTGATGACTGTCAGTGTCTTATAAAGAGACTTTGATATCAAAGATCCTCAGAAACTGTCAGAATAAATCGTATTTTTTTATGACAGAAGGATGTTTCCTAGCCGTGATTTGTATTGTCTGCTTGATATGTTTTTAGTATCTTAATGCAAAGGATTATTTTTTACAAATGTTTTTGTATCTACTTTTTTACAAGTGTTTTTGTATCTACTTTTGTATCTACTGCAAAATGACATGACGTTAAGATATTTTCAGAAGTTAAGCAAACTAGAAAAGCAGAATCTGTATTCTTGCTCCTTCTAGCACTCTTAATTGTTCTGTCCCCGAGGTTAATGGACAGCAACTTTCAGAGTTTGTATTTTCAACAGACTCACAGAGTTTAGGTAATCTATCAAAAACCCTTCTCAAGCAGATGAAGAGACTACGCTAATCATGTACTTTGAATTATATTGTTTCCTTGCATTTATGCTACTGAAATATATAGGAACAGGGCAAAATACAGTCAATTCTGTTACATATTTTAGCCTTTCTACAAATGGCTTTTCATCAGCCATGCCTAGCATACCTCACCTTAGATACAAAGAAGATAATTAGTCCCTGAACTGTTCGAGGCTGTACATATGACTGCAGCTATCCAAACCCGTTTTTTTCTCTTGGCTTTTTTCTTTTTTTTTTTTTAAATCCAGAAAGGAGGTGTTGCCTTGCAGTGTTACTGGAGATGCTGAATACATTAAAATAGGAAGATGAGAGGAATGCCTTGTGGGGACTTCTTGTAAACATGCAGCATGATTGCTTTTTATTGGAGAAGGCATTTCTGCGATCTTCTGTGCAGTGCTGTAGTGCCATAGATACACTGAAAAATGCTCTGAGAGCCTTTACTATTTAATTCTTCTAATCCATCCACAAGTGATTAGTTGCAGTTTATCCCAGTGTGGAAGCCGGTCTTGGTACTTGCATAAGCCTGCCCTGCAAGGCCCTGCCGGAGATGGCGATGCCCGCGCTTGGTGTGGCTGGCAAAACTGCGCTAGGAGATCAAGAGGAGGGCTGGCAGGGTGGTCTTGGGTAAACAGAAAGCTCTGCAAGAGATGAGCAGTTTGAACTGGTTGGAGGAATAACAGCGTAACGGCTTGATGGCTACAAGAGTGCTCACACTGCTTAATTTTAAGCACCAAATTGAGGAGTCTAGTTCCCCGTTTTGTCAATAGGGAAGGGAGACTCCTCAAGTAGGTGAATCAGAGCAACAGACAAACTAAATTTTAGGTTTATCTATAGATCTCTAGGCTCTCCTTTTCAGCCTCACTTGGACAGTCTGGTATTTTCTTAAATGTAGGCTTCAGCACGTCTTCTTCTGGTATCAAAGAGATGCCATGGTGTATCTCAGCGTCCCTGCCTTGGGAGAGTACATTGTTTGCAGAAAGGCATTTTATAGGCAGATAAAAGAAATCCAAGAATCTTGAAACAGTTTGTTTTAGGAACGCAGGCTGCCTTGGGGTGGATATCCTGTATGGAGTCAGGAAGGTATAGGAGGGGACAGGAGATGCTGTGCTTGCAGTGGCTGTAGATCTAGAAATGGATAACAGAGGCGGGGCGGGGGGGGGAAGTTAGTCACTCTCTCGCTCTTTCTCTCACACATAGGCTATTTTTGTCTAATCAATGTCAATCCATCAGTATTATAAAGCAGTCCTGCTAAGGAAATACCCTATTCTCAAGTTTTTGTTTGCTGCAGAGTTTCAGAAAGTTCATCCAACTTTATCTCAAAATGAAGTGACTGAATTATTTCATTATTTACCTTCAGGATGGCTAAAGAAGGATTCAGTTCACTTCTTAAACACTACGCTACTTCAGAGCAATTGCTTGTGATATAGGTAGTTACAGTTCCCTCATTTGAGGATGGCTGTTCAGGGAATCACAGGTACAGCCTACTGGGACACAACTAGCATTGGCTGCAGCCTGAACATTGGACTAAGTGACTTAGAAGGATGTTGTTATTAGATAGTTTTTTGAGTATCCTTCCATGTTTTGGGTCAACCTCAGATGGTGCTCCAGGAGATCCAACTGCAACTCTCAGCCTGAACTGAAAGGCAGCTGGAGTTTGCTTTTTCCTGGAGGCTAAAAGATCGTATGCTCTGTTGTTTCTGCTATTACTTAGGGTATACGGATTTTTACAGGTGTGCACAATGCTTAGTCTAGAATTGCTTGAGGAAATGAAAAGGAATAATCAGTAACTTAAATTTTAACTGGAATGAGGCAAAGCTCATTTAGGGAGGGGCTACAGAATCTCTGGAAATAAGCATATGCTGCTAAACTTTGTCCTGCAAGGCAAGACTATGAGCTATTTTGACTAGGTGGAAACATTTTTAAAGCTGTAGGTAAAGTTCTGCAAAAATAGCTTCTATCTTTGTGATAGTTGTATCCTGGATTATATTCCCCAGTTTCCTTCTGTGACCATAAGTGTTTGAGTTCACCACCTCGCATTTCTAGCAAGGAGCTCCTTTCAGCTGATTTGGGTGGGTTACTTTCCTTGACCTAGGGATGTTGTTCTTCCTCCCTACCTGCACATGTGGCCTCCTCTGGTGGTCATCTTATTTTTAATTCAAGGGTGGGAGATGGAGAACTAGTATCCTCATTTCCTTTTTTTTTTTTTTTCTCTTTTTTTTGTCCCTAGAAATGATGTTCAGTTGTTTCTTTTGGCAAATGATTTCTGAGGAAGGATCCGTGAGAGCGATTGCTACTATTATATTAACTTCCTCTAACTCATTTCTAGCCCCACCCCCAAGTCACCTCCTCTCCATGCTTTTCCTCTTCTTGACTGTTGCCCCTCTGATTTCCTTTGGGGTTTTTTTTGTCGCCTATTTATATCTTTTTGTCATCCTTTCGATTATCATTTTTCATCCATCAACTCTCTGCTTTTCTAAGCCAAGTCAAGAAACTGCAATAGTTCGCACCTACACTCATTTAGCCACACAGAGATTTAAATCTTCAAGATTCTGACTGTAATTTGTCAGCCAGTTCTCACCTTCCTTTCCCTCTGTATGAACAGCCTGTGTCTTTCCATATTCCGATTTTGGGATACTCTTCCCCCCGTATGTTTAATTCCTAGGAGGTAGGCTGAATTAGGCAGAATAAAATGCAGCTCCACTGCATACTCTTTGCTACAGAGCAGTGCCCACACGTTTCTTCTCTGTGACTCATAACGTACAAAATTAGCACCTGCAAAGCCCAAAGAGCAGGGAGAGCTGCAGTTCCCAAGAAACACTGTTAGCAGGCATAAGCCACTGCTGTCACTGAAGATGGTGACTTTCTTCTTTGGGCTTATCCCTGTTGCCCACCCTGCCTTTCTTTCCTTATGCTGGAAAAAGCGTTTGTGTAACTTTATGGATCAGGGAAAGATTTCCAGTAAAGAACTGGGGACAACAGAAAGCTAATTTAATTTTCTTGTGTCAAATGCAAAGATTTTTTAGTTGATTTGCTCCTTCTTTTTA
This sequence comes from Phaethon lepturus, assembly GCF_000687285.1. NCBI lineage: Eukaryota > Metazoa > Chordata > Aves > Phaethontiformes > Phaethontidae > Phaethon > Phaethon lepturus. The sequence goes on from NW_010552762.1 coordinate 18,370, forward strand.
AGGAATTTCTGTTAATTGTTTTTCATTTTTCTTTTCATGAATTCTGTGATGATAGAGAATGCCTAGATCCTGTGTTCACTGCCAGAGAAAATGTGCAAAATTTTGCATTATAAATCTGTCCAGGCTTTCCTGTGGTAGCCAGAGACCTGCCAAGACATAGATTGCCTGGGAATTTCCCAGGCCTCCAATGAAATCTCACATCAGCTATTAATTTGTAAAAAAAAAGAAGTTTTTTTGTTCTTTTGTTGCATTTAAGAAACAAAAGTTACTATCCCACAGAAGGATTCCCAGCTGGAAACTATTTCAGTCTTAAGTGGAAGATGAGAAACTTGATGTACGCAGAGCATTATATCAGTAACGTAGCTAACAATGTAGTTTAAAAAATATTTTTAAAAAGACAGTAAGTTACCATGGTTGATTACATCTAAATCCAAACTAGTCTCCGTATTTGAGTAAACTTTCAAACTGTTACGCTTCCTAGTAATTGTATATCTGATGAGTTCATGCATTAAGTGTTTAATTCTCATCCAGAAAATTGAAGTTTTACAGTTGGTAAAACTAAAAATATTTAAGAGCCCAAAGAGTTAAATTTTTGGTTTTTAATTGAGCAATATATATACATATGCATGTATGTATGTATGCATATGTACACACCGTTTTATAAATATAGCTAACAATATGTTTTTCTGCCAAATTAAAAAAATAACAGTAGAGCAGAGTGTAAGTAGTCTGTAATAATCTAAAATAAATCATCCAAGAAAGCTGAGGTGACTATATTTCATTCAAAGCTGCATAATTCTGCACATTTCAGAATTGCTATGTAACACAAATTTATATTTATCAGCACAGTTTTTTGAATTCAACCGTATTTTTTAACATTTGAAACAGCACATAATATTCTCCTCTGTTTAGGGATGCTTTCCTGAAAATTTAAGTCTGCTCCTAAATGTTAATGCAAGAGCTAGTTGTAGTTCAGTTGAATTTTAACAAGTGTAGGGATGGCACGTTTCTGTGAAATAACATTCAGTGTAACTTTCCAGGATACTTGCTCTGCCAAGAAGTATGTAATTTCCTATGCTAACTGTATGTAATCGTTGGAGGATGTCTTGTGGTTTCTAGTGGTAGAGATGGAAAAATATGCCAGAATTGGTCAGGCTAGGTAATGTTATTTTGAGCTCAACCCTAGATAGCACTGAGCATCTCCCATCACTCCTCCTTCCTTGTGGGAGACAGCCGGGAGGGAGGCACAGTGATGCCCAGTTTTCTTCTGCCCCACTTGGGACTGCAGCTGCAGATCCAGAGCAAAGGGAGCACCCTTCGACCCCAGCTGGAGGTTATGCCCATTTAACTCTGTCTGCTCTCTAACCCCTCTCTGTGAAACCACTGCCTCTTACAAAAAGGGCGGCTTTTGGATTTAACTGGAATCGGTTCACAGAACTGGGTTAGAAAGCGGCCAGACAAACGGTTCGGGCGGCTGTAATGGCTGTGTGGCGTCTCTGCGCACGGAGCGGGGAGAGAGGGGACTGAGCGCGGCCTGGGGGGGAATGGGAAGGGATGTGGGAGGGCTGAGTGATGGTGCTAACTTGGCTCTGCTGCCAGCCCGGCTGTTTGGTCAATGACCTCTTAAGCTGCTGGTACTTGTCAAGGTGGTCTCCCTCCTGCCATGCCCTCTCTTGTAGTTGCAATGGCACGTCCTGAACCCCTCCATGAATTGATTTGGCTTGCTAAAGAGATGGAAAGTCACCCCAGCAAACCAACAGACAAATCCCCCCAGTATTTTGCCAGGTGAATGACATGACCTGGCCCACAGACGAGTCAGATGAGCTCAAACCTGGGAGGTTGAGGGCCTGCAGAGCCAGGAGAAGACAAGGTAGGACGGGAAGGAAGCTGAGAGGCTGCTCATTTTGAAAAGAAGAGCTGTTGGGCAGGCTCAGCTGTGCTGCTTAACCACACTCTCAGAATGGGATTTGTAGCAGCTGAAACAGTGTGCAGGGAACCCACCAGCCTAGCCACGAGGTACTGCGGGAGGAAAACGAGGAGCTGTAAATCCAGCCTTTGCTTTGGTCTGCAGGGAGAGACTTACTGCAGTTTAGCACCGTCAGCTCGACTGCTTCCTGGAGCAGCCACGTATTCCTTTCCAGCCCCAATTTACTTGCTTGTAAGGTGCTGGTGATGAAGAGGTTCCTTGGTGCTCTTGCTTATGGTGGGCAAATGGGCCCAGAGCGCACATACATGCTCACCAGGAAGGATGGGGTTGGAGAAGGGACTTGAGACCACAGGTTAGAGAATAGGAGACTCACCTGGAAGTGGGGAAATCTGGGATCCTGCCCTGCTCCCAGCACACTGGCGACAGTTCTGATTACGTGCAGAAGACAAGACTTCTGCAAACATGAGGGATGGGATCCACCTGACCAAATGTGGATGGCTTCCTCTGAGTCACTTTTCTAGACTCCATTTATAATCACTGGAGAGAAGCATGTTTGCATAGGAAACAACTTATCTCCTTCCACTGTGGACATGTAAAACAGATCAGCTGAATTGTAGCTTCAGAGCATCTCTTTCTCTCCATCAACTATGAGAAATTTAGAGAAGCTGCTCACATGTAGGTGGTTACACTGAAGGAGCCTGGCTGAGATAAATCTTACAAAAGATTTTCTTTTCTAACCCAGTTCTGTGAACCGATTCCAGTTAAATCCAAAACTGAGGAATTCAGGGGTATTTTGAGAACAACACTTTACAATTCTATTGCCTGAATTTTCCTATTGGCATCTAAGTCATCTAGTGGATCTGGGTCGTATTACCTTACAGAATAGGACCTTTGTTTCCCAGAGTATAATGATTTTCATGTCCAAAAGTGCACTTCATGTTCCACATTCTGATTGAATTTAATAGCAAAAAGCCTAGCATGGAGGAGACATAAAACGTCAGAGAATATCGTCTACCAACTTAAAGAGTGAGCAGAATTTGTTTTGTGCAACTCCTTGTCAACCTGAGCCTTTTTCATACCAATAAGATGCATACACTATTTAGACTGGGGCAAAAAAACCATCTTGAGCAATAGTCTGGTAGCCACAAAGTTGGGAAAATGTTTGCAATGTTTATCAAGTAATTTCCTTTGAAATATTGCAGCCTGATCCTGCCAATTACAAAATTGATTTTGTTTCCAGGCTGGGAAGATAATGGCTGACCACAGTACACAAGGCTTTCTATAAACAAAATGGTGGCCATAGAACACCAGGAACAAGTTCTTCCCCTCCAAGCTGGTGTGTTACTGCATACTGGGTCATATACAGGTGTGCACAGAGCCAAAAAAAAACCCAGAAGGAGAGTAAGAATAATTCCCTGCTATCCAAAGGGCTTGTCTGTATCTCTAAAAGTAATGGTATAGTGAAGAGAAGTCATTGTGCCATTTTTAAAAATAGTATCTGAATTTACTTCTGGTTTTATTTGCTCAGTATAGACCTCTTATGGAAATTATGTGAGAATTAGAGTACTGAAAAAGTGAGCTTGAGGAAAAAAAAAAAAAAGTAACATTGCTGCTACAGCACAGCTCTGTTCCCCTTATCTGGCTGTGCTACTGTGACCTTCCTGTATGGAAGCCACCAAATTTCAAACTGTAAAATAAGTGTCAGGATACTTGTTTGTCTAAAATTTGTGAAGTGACATGACTCTTGAAAGTCTGGGAAGGTTTCTTTTCACTGTAACAGATCTAATAAATGCTAATTCATCTGCAGAAAGAAATAAACATTTCACCCTGTTAAAAACATATCCATATCCATATAACAGGTGTGGTCATGATCCAGAAGGGTTGGTGTCAGGGATTGTGGCATATGAATAAGGTCTACATGGGGCCAAACAGGACTGGCAAGTAAAGACCCCTCTCTTGATGGGGCCAAACAGGACTGGCAAGTAAAGACCCCTCTCTTCTCTACAGATTATCCGTAGGCAATGACATCTGCTGTGATATGCAGTGGCATTGCTGTGATATATTCCTGTTAATGTCATTCTCCAATTCAGAACTTAGGTCTATCAACATTTTTATTTTTCATTGAAACAAGAGTAGCTCAGTGAAAATGGGCTGGGAGTTTTAAGACAGACAGATATCTATTATTGCAAGCATCTGAATAAAATGAATGCATGAACAACTAATCAAATTTTAGTATTCTATATTTATATATCACTGTGTCACAGACTGCAGTCCCCTTCAATCAAATGACAGTTGCTTTATAGTGACTACAGTACTAATCATAATGAAGCAACAGGCGAAAAGCACAGTAATTTAATTAATTAAACCTCAAGCATTAATTTTCCCTGTATTTGAGTCATAGTTCTGGGAAAGAATAACAGAAAAGTTATGTTTGTTATTGGAAGTTTCAATAACTTCCAGCTCCTGCATAGCAGCTTTGTTTTATCTTTTTTTTTATTTTATTTTATAAGCTTCACACACTGGTTTGATTCTGATTTAGTTAATATTCAGCCTATTCAGAAGGGTAAAATTACTGGGGTGAGCTTTATTGCTGTAATGGAGGTCTTGAGAAATTTGAATTGAGAAGTATTCTAATGCATCTCTGTAGAATATTATCTGCCTCACTTCTGAATGCTTTGCTACTGTGTGCAGAACATGGCACATAAGTGGCTTTCGGGGCTCGATGCATTTATGCAAGTGTTTTTCCTTGCCGCCTCCTAACACAACAAAAAAACACTTGAAGCCTCTTCTTGGGGCTTATTTTTATTGCTAACTTAAATGTAAAGAGACTGAAGTCCACCACAATGCGCCTGTAGGGTTTTTTTTCAAATGTAGACATTGTGATGCTTTTCAGTGAAAAATTATGTTGCTGAGGAATTGTTGAAGTGAAGGTTTGTAAAAATCTATTGTTGAAGATGGAGCTAAGATTAAATTAAAAAAATTATATTTGCAATTTGTTGTAGATGGAAATTGTTTATAAGTTTATATTAGCCAGTCAGGGAACATAAACTTCATCCTGTGCTTTAGCCAGCCAGTTCTACAGTGCAAATGTTGAACTGCATCTAATGAATTATCTAAGGAATATGCTCTGTTAAGAGTTGCAAACATTGTATGCTGAGATGTGTTCGATATGCTGTTCATTGAGCAACTCTGAAGAGTAATAGTAATAATAATAACAGGAGCCTATTTGCAGACAATTGCAAGCAGGAGAAACGGCTAAATGCTTCAGTTAAATTATTCCTTATTTGCCTTGTCATACTACGTGGTAACAGTTAATAATATAATGCATTTTAGTAATGGGTTGGGTTGGGTTTTTTTCTGCGTTACTTCCTCTGGCCAAATTATTCTCTTCCATTAGCCCATTCTCAGTGGTTTATTTGTTTGTGAAGTCCATCCCATGATCGTAGGCTGAATTCAAACTTGGCTTTCCTACTACGTCCAAGCGATGAAATAATGTCTCTTTGTGGACACTTTTCCAGCAGATCTACTAGTGGAGGGTTTTTTTGCTATTTTATTGAAATTCTTCCTGGAGGCTTGGCAATATCTGCCCTGAGTACTAAAGCTGGGGGTGGATATGCATCTCCTTTACACATTTTTCAGAGAATTTCTAACCCCTTTTTCTGACCTTTAATACTTTAACAAATATTATGATTGAGACTTTCAAACAATCAGGATAGTATTAAGTCGGTTTAAAATTATGTCAGTTTTGTAGTTCAAATATGAGTCTTTACACCTCACTAAGCTTTCCTATTTATATTTAACTCATCTATTACTTTCTGCAGAGAAAAGTATTTAAGCTTGTAGAAAACTGTGTCTTCTCTTAGCTGTTTGTAACAAGCTGATTAATGTAATATATTACAAATAATGTGGTATTCAGTTTTTTTTTTAAAACTAAATCAGTTAATGTCAGACTTTATAAAAATGCTAAAGACACAAAGTATATTCAGATATATCTATCTAAAAGCAGAGGAACATTGTGCATTAGAGTGAAGCAAGAGGAATTTTAGTGTCTGCAATGGATATTGCCGCTTGCATAACAATTCACCTCCCTCCGTTGCTAGTGAATATTCATATTCCCATAGTAGAGCTCTTTGTATTTACCGTTCTGCCGAAGTGCGAGATGGCATCCAAGCCCTCTAGCGTTTTATCAGAGCAGACGTGTCATTTGCAACACTCTTCTAACCCTTCCTAAATAGAACAAGCTGAGATGAACAACACTTCTGTTTACCTCTCCTAAAACTCCTTCAAATGTACATGTCATGTGATATTGACATCTATGTAACTTCCTCGTTTTGTAAAATCGCTTACACTGGCTTGACTTACAAGAGGAAGCGCAGGTGGGGAGAAGGGAGAGAGAGTGGTTCTCTGGACACTGAGCAGAATGTATTTGTAGTCCTGAAAGCAAACTCCAAGAACCACCTGCATTAGAAGAAACAATTTCTAGCACAATAGCATGCAGGAGAGAATTATTACACAGAAAACAAATTATGTAAGTTATAGGTGATTCCATTCAAGGGTTCAGTTTACTGTGTAGCTGGAGTACAAACTTCCAGTAGCCATCACTGCCTGCCTGCAGAAGCACAGCCTGTAACTATAAATTATAGACTGCTTATAAAATAAGTAATCAACAGGATTCTTGGCAGTCTTCCCTGCTCTGGCTACCCCTGCCTCCATGGCCCTTGCTCCTTATACCATGCTTGCTACCTGTGCTCACCCTCAGGCCTTTTCTTTCCACTCTTACCTGACTTCCCATGTGCTGCATTCTTCACTGTTCAGCGCTGGAGCTGCACAAACCATCCACTCCAGCAGCTGCATCTTTTCCAGGAGAGCAGCCCTCACCCCCTGCTCCAGCAGCCCTGGGGGGTATCGGTTGTTCACCTCCTCTTCCTCTCCTCCCCTCCCCTGCCTTCCCACTCCAGCAGCTCATTACCCTGGCAGGGGTAACCCAAGGTAACCCAAGAGTTGCATGCAAATTTTAGCCCACTTTATTTACAGCTGCACTGGCTGTGTTTCACTAAGGGAGTCTCGCCAGAGCCATCTGGACCCAAACTGGGACAGCACTAGGTGCTCTCCCTGGCTTTGAGGTGGCTGTTCTCCCTCTGGGATGGAGGGGCCGTGCTGAGCGGTCCAGGGCGCAGCCAAGTTTCATGGAAAGCCTGAAATGTGGACTCTCCAGGTTATACCCGGACGTGAGGCAAGTATACAGCACAGCCTCAGGTACCGTGTTTCAAAACAGATGTAAATAACAACTTTTGTCTTGAAAGGGATTCAAACCCACCTGCATAGCCATCCTTATCAGGTGGCTTGTTCTTATACAGTTAGCTTCTACGTTTGTCTGCAAACAGTGCTTTCAGGTGATCAGGCAGTGTAATTAAGTAAAACTGTACTTTAGAAGCACCGAGTGAGTTTCCTCTTCACCTTGGTGGGAAAAAAGGAAAAAGCCATCAGTCCTCATGCTTTGGCATGCCAGAGTTGTATGACTGCTTGTCGCTGCTCTTCAGTGCCTCTCTAATCAAGGTGCTGCTTTCCAGATCACAGTTAGTGCTTTGGCAAACCCTCATCAGCCTCCAGTGCACTGCAAGGACTGGGAATGCAAACATGGAATAACAACCTGTTGTTCTGATGGGTTGTTGTGAGCTGTGCTGACAGTGTACCTGCAGGAGCAGCGCTGGTGAATGTGCGAAATCAGAGATGGGTGCTGGAAAGTTCGTTTTTAACAGTGCTGGAAAGGGCTGACTCGATCCCTGGCAGCAGCTCCGTGGCTGAGGGGCTGCCAGCCCAGCTTCATGATGCAGCCCTGCAAACTGCTGAGGGCTTCTCCGGGTGCTTCGGGACAGGGATTCAAAGCCTACGGACAGACCCCTCTAGGTAGCGTAAGGAAATTACTTGGCTGTTTTTATCCACAGTCCTTCTTATATATTAATATTCCCAAATTCACGAAGGCAGAGGTTTTGTTCTCAGATTATAACGTGACTTTTGTGCACCTTCTGTGTTCTCTAGAAATACACCATCAGCATGCTTTGGCTTCAGCCTGCCGTTACAGGTAGGCCATATTTATCTAGGTAGTTATCCAGTGCCTGTTCCCTAATGAAAACCTCATTTACCAGAGGATTGTGTCAGGGCTGGGGACATTCAGAGCAGCAAATGGGAACCAGGTGTCTCATTCCAGTTGGATTTCTGTGCCTTTTGTGTATTGCAGCTGTGGTCCTGTTGGGTGTCCTTTTTGCTAGTGTAGTTGTCCCACGGGGTTTAAAGGACTGGTTTTATTTAGTGAGTGTTGTTATCATAAAGCTAATTTTAATCATTCTCTTTCTATAATCTGTTAGTTTTTCAGCATGAGAGGGTTATATTTGCTATTTGATTTTACTGCAGCCTCTCTTAATTTGAATCTGATTTTTCTTACTTTATTACAGTATTCAGCAGCCACTGTATTTTGTAAATACAAATGACTTATGACTTGAAACACTTGAGTGGGACAGTATAACTTGTAATTTTGTATTTTGGAAAAAAGATTTTCATTATTTTGTCAGGCAAACTTTAGCAAACTAAGCTAAAATGCCCCTACCGGTAAATAAACAGCATGACTTACCTTGGCTGGGAGATGTAATTTGAGTGAGCCAACTGCAATGCTTGCTCTGTGTGTCTTGCACAGGTGATTCTTCCATCAAAAATAAAGATTCATAGAACCACCTTTTCATGGGGGTTTTCCTTTGCCCTCAACACATCAGCAGGTACAAGAAGTCATTTTACAGACACATATATGTGTGTAGGTATGGTGTAGGGATGGGGTGTATGTCAGTTGGCACTAGCTGCCTCTGATGCAGGAGGAGGGGAATGCAGTTACTTCTGTGGAAGTCTGTACATATTTGCCAGAATTTATAAATGTTTACAAGTAACTGGTCTTCACATAAGCAAGGCCCTCAGGGAGTGCTAGGCCCCCATCTGCTGGAGAGTTTTATGTCAATTCTGGTGATTTTTAAGTAATTTTTCTGCATTTTTCTCTAAGAAATATCATCACTTGGCTTTCTTAAATGTTGATAGTGCCTGGAGAGGCAAAGGCCTGATTGTTCAGAGTACTCTACGTGCATATGGTGAGAGACGGTTCCTCTCCCAACAAGTTTTCTGTCTAAATAAACAAGGTTAACAGGGCTGGGAAGAAGCGGTAACTCCCCATTTCACAGAGGAAGCACCAGTAAGTGAGAGGAGCTGAGCACTGAGCCCCAATCCTGACAGGCACCAAAACGCTTGCTCCTGGCAAGGGCAGAGGTTTTTGGAAAATATTTTCAGGTTGAAAACAGTTGGAAATGTATTTCAAGAAAAATATTGCAATCTGCTCAGATAGCTAAGGGGTAATGGCACAGAACTTGGCACCCCAGAGGTTGTGGGGAGTAACGGCTTTCAGCTACTTCAGTGTCCTTTTGGGGATATTCTGTGGCCTCCTGAGTAAGTTTGTAGCTTAATTTGCAGCTCTTCCATGTTGTAGTGCTGCCTAGTGCTGTGCCTTTGACTGGAGTCTCTTGGCTGTACTTACACAGCAAAACGTTTGATATGACTGAATTTTGACTGTGAAGTGAGCCCTTTGTCGGTGGTTTCAAGGAGCCTGGGAAGGGAGTGGAGATGTCTGCCTTGCCATTTGCAGGGAAGGCTTGCTCGAGGAGCTTCCCGCATGGCTGGCAGCAAAACAAATGGGGACTCTATCTTCTACATGCTGTTAGCTGGGATGCAACCGGATGACATAGGAGGATGTAACCAAGGCACTGAGAACAGTCAGGCTTGTATCGAAATCCCCTCCTTTGCCCTATCTTTCCCCCAGTGTGGCCACTGCAGAAAGCAGCAGTGAGAGTGCCCCTGGGACCTGCCTTTCAGCCCCTGCCAGCCACCTCATGGCAGCGTGTTCCAGTGGCTGGAGCCACTTAATTGCACACTTGAATTTTGCACACATCTTTAAGGGCAACTCTAATTACGAATGCATTACAGGTTACAGTTAAAAATTGTTAAAAAACTAACACTTGAAATTGTAACATTGGGAGTGTTTAAAAACATTTGTCATCAGCAGGGAAATATTTAAGGAGGTGACTCTTATATTATCATCTCCCTCTTTTTCCTGGGTAAGAATAGGAGTGGATGAAGAAGGAAGGTCCCTGGTTCTGTAGAGGAAAAGCCCCTCTGTCCAGTGGAGACGGTATTCCCAGGGGAAAGCATCCATGTTTTGGAACTCGAGAAATCAGCTGTTTCTCCTCAATGAGATCTAAGAAATCCTTCACAGACCTGCCCAAAGAAACTAGCATGAAGCTGGGCCCAAGTTATGCCAGCAAAGAGTAGTTAACACTTCATCACGCAGTATAGTTTGGAGAGACCACCAGGGCTATAAGCTGCCTTGTTATAACATTGGGCTGATTTGCAGGGGAAATTAATTGTATTTAGGTAGAATCCCATTTATTGCTGCAATTTACAATTACTTTGAAAGTGACTGGATTCACCTGATTCCTCTGAAGTCCTGCTTTCATTCTGTGACCCAATGTCAGGTAGAAAGGATCAAACAATCTCTATATTAAAAAAAAGAAGAGAGGCAGACACTGTACTCAAACCATAAAACGGTTTTTGGTTTCTTCAAAAGAAGAAAGGCAGTCTTGCCATAAGTTCAGTAAACTGCATTTATAGTGCTTATGCCCACAGATTTAGCTTGTAACAGGGAAATGTGCTCTGTTTAAATACCCAGAAGGAATCTGGAAGACACATTTATCCTGATAGCTTGTCATTTACCAAAATGGGTAGTGATAATTGGACACAGGAGACGTTTGCTGATCAGCCTTTAGTGACAGTGCTGATAGTTACTGAAAACATAAAATATCTCATGGTAGAGCTTCAGTGCCTTTTCTCTGATCAGCCCAGGCAATGTCCCCAGCAAACACCATACGGACCATTGCCAACCACATTTTATCAAGATATTCTCAGTTCAATCCCTTTCCCAGTCTTTAAAATATTGTACAACTGTGCTTATTAAAATTTACAGAATATTAATGAAATTGGAGAAGTGTAAGATAGGGATGGATAAACCCATCCTTCTGAGGTAGCCTTTGGCTCTGATGGCTCTGGCCTGGTGTGCAGGTGGTGTACTAATAATAACCTGCCAGGTTTAAACTTGTTTTCCAAACCTTGCTACCCTTGATCAGCATTATACCACTAATCTTCACCTTTTAGCCACCCCTTTGATATTTTCTTCCATAGGGCTGAATGCTGCTCTGGTGGAGTGGAACAAGATTAAGAAAACTTCTTCGAAGAGTAAAAAGTCACAATTAACAGAGAATTTGGATATCAAAGAGCCTCCCAAACTTTCTTAATTAGAGCCTTTTCTTTTGCATTGCTTTTAGGTATTACTTGCTGCAATGTTCTTTTTATTTAGTTTATACTTTTTTAAAAATGTGGTATTTTTTTGTTGGGCAGAAATTTCAGGAGAAGGTGATATCATTCTGACTTCTCTGACTACACTTCTGCCTGTCAAAGAACTTACAAGAACTGTTGGGTTTTTTTACTTTTTTCTACATGCTTGGGTGCCACACCTTAGATGCAGCATACTTATCTCCTTGCTCTGTCCTGCCTTTTCTGCACTTTTAACTAGTCCCTTTCCTGCTTTTTACACAGATACACGACAGTGCCTGCCATGGGTGCCTAGATTGCTTAGTTGTAACATTTGGCTGTCAAATGAGCTGCTGAAAATGATATTCAGATGAAGCTAAATGGCCAGCTAGATATTGAATTGAGCAGAGGATGATGAAGTCCCATGTGATACTTTATAATTAATCTCATCGGGAGGTTGTAAAGAACAATACCAATAATTAGTCAGCCTTCTAACCTCACAAAACATAACCTATTAGTTATATTACCCTTCGTAGTGTACTTTATTAATAACTTCCTATTGTCCTCATCATATATTATGTTGTGAGAAGGATTTCTGGATCTTAATGAAGGTGTTATATGAATTAAATAATACAATTTGGTGGAACAGGTTAAAAATTTATTTATTCAGATCTAAACCAGTGCTCAGTAGGTTAGTGTGTGTGATATGAAAGGTAACTTTTTGATTCTGAAATGAGACTTTGGATTAATGGATGCTGGAAAGATTTAAGAACTTACTTTGCTTCCCTTCTGCTTATGTTGTTACCCTAGATATAAGATAGTCAGGCTGTATGTTATTCATATCCACTGCTTCTAAGACAGATGACCTCAATGTAGCAAAAAGATAATTTTATAATATAATGGTAAAAATTTATAAGGCTAAGAAATGAGGCCAGTAGCTAGCCTGTAATGAAGGCTCTTTTGCGGGAAAGAATCCCTGTACAGGAGAGTTGTTAAGATCTGCTAAAATAAACGGGATTTGGGCATATACATAAAGTTAAGTGCATGCCTCAGTGTTGTCATTAATCAGGATCAGAAAGTTTGTTGAAGTTTGTAATTGAGTCAAGAGAAAATGTTGGAGTATGTTTCCCTTGACTTGTTATGGCTTCCGTAAACTGTATGCTGCAATCTGATCATATTACCCAAAAATTATTGGGAATAAAAGATCCAATGTAAATTAAAATGTACTGCTCTGTGCTAGAAATGGTTTCTCTGACTGTACATTCCATGTATGTATGAGTACCAGCTTGGCTCCATGCTTTGAACTGATAAATATTAGAAAATAGTTGTTTTTTTCTCTAGTTATTAAGCTGATAACTGGTTACTATAGGTCTGGTGTGAAGAGAAGCGCTATCTCAAGCCACCCTCCCTAAAGTGGGCTAAACGCCGAGACTGTCTGTTCTGCTACTGTCCCCTCAAACGCTCAGCACCAGCCACAAATTGCCCTTTTTACGAAGGCATAGCAATCTGAAGGCAATGATAATGAGCAGTGCAAAGGCAAAACCACTTTTTAAAGGGGCTTGGAAACATTGCTGTAGAAACACACAAAGGCAATTAAAGCTTCCAATAAAAAAAAAAAAAGCCAACAAACAAAGAAGGTAATGTTAAATGTCCAGTATGATCTGTTAGTATTTAAACTCAAGGTTGAAATCCCATCCCTAGTATTCCTCCTACAGATTGCTTTGGATAAATATGTGAAAGAGAAAACCCTGCTTTTGCTCTTGGGGATCTTCAGATTTTAATTTATTCTTCTGTCTTTCGCTCAAATTAATCCAACTCTGATAAGCTTAATGTTAACTTTTTTATTTTTTTCCAAAATTTTTGGGGGAAAGGAGTGTACTGAAGACCAGCTTTCAAGCTTTAGGGCTTGCTTTCTTTTCTTGTTTGTTTTGTTTTGGGGTGTTGGGTTTTTTTTTTTTAATGAGAGTGTTGTTAGTTTTTTTATGAGTCTAAGATACTGAGAGCCAGGCTAGTGGGTCTCTGAGGTATCTGATAGACATTCAAAAACACTGTAAACTGTATTTATTACTCTGTGTAAGATGCAAGGCTAATGGAATGGATCGATAATGCTCTGCATACACACACTGTGTTCTGCATAAGTATGAATGGAAATTTTACTTATTGTTTAACTAATAATTAATTAACCAGCTAGATTAGTTCTGGGTATCGATTTTACACTAGCAGTAAATCTGATAAATCTTTTTACAACTATTTAATTGTTTATAATTGTGTTTGTAGATAATAAAATTAAAAGTCATGGCTGAGACATTCAGCTGCCAGGAATGAGCACACACCTATACAAACCCAATAATAATTCTTTTCTCCTGAAATTCTTTGCAGACATCAAATCAGAATCTGGTCTATGTACCCTCATGTATCTAAATGTTGAATTCTTTAGAAGTTGAAAATAATAAACCTCTAGTAGTACCAGCAGGTGTCCGAATTTGGAGTAAGATGCCCACTTAGAGGTCCTAATGAGGAGTAATCCAGGTGAAAGTTGCAGCCACAATTAACTGTCCTATGACTATTTTAAATTGAGCTAAAGATGCATAAAGCTGTGTGGAACCACCACAGGGTAGAGGATGGGGATCTGAACAATAAGAGCCTACACAGGCTCCAACTAAAGTTAGGATGTCGAGAGTCCTGATGTATACTTCTGCGAGTAAGCACTGTTCCTGGAGGGGTAAATGGTGAAGAAAAGCATGTTTGGAGCAATGCTGGTTAGGAATGATGTCCTGCTGCTCATTTAGATCATGAACTGTTCATCAATACTAACAATTAGTGGGCTAAAGATTCCATTGACCACATGACAAGAATCAATATACACACTGCTTGTTAGTTATTTACCACAGAGTGTATTAAAGCCTATAGATTCACCATAAATCCTTTAAAGCTATCCTGCTATGATCCTTGCCACAACATGCATTGACACATCAATAAATCCTTTTGACAAGGGCGATATGTGAAAATCAATACCGGTTTATCAGCTATTTCCATGTAGCCTTTTCTACAAAGGTTTAAAGATCTTTTCCCAAAGCTGTATAACTGACACAGCGTCAGGACAGATCTTGTATCAAATAGTGACCTTGATTAATGCCGTTCACTCAAAGAATTTTGTAAATCCCATACAAGGGACATAAAACCATTTCTGATGAGATTCACTGTTTGGAAAGTGCTTTTCAAAGCTTTTACTGAAACTATTTTTTTTTTTTTTTTTTTTTTTTTTTTTTTTTTTTTTGGTGAAAGCGAATGAACTTTCTGTATGCACACCGAGTGAGTTAGGCTTTTTTTCTCAAAGAAAAAGAAGTCTCTTCTGCTGCGAAAAAATTTCCAGGTGTTTCCTTTTCACTAAGCTATTTTCTACAATGTAAGGGTCTTCACCAAAGGCTGTGATGTGTCTTTTTCTGTTATACAATCTTTATTCGTTATAAAAATAGATGGAAAACATACATGTATAATGCAAAAGTATACAGTTTAGGCAGAGTAGACTATGTTTTTACCTTGTTCTTATTTAGTGCTTGAGGAACTTTGAGCTGATCCCGTCTGATTTCAAGTGTCAAGCAGTCTTTTAAAAATCTAGGCTCCTTAGCCTTCCAGTGGTTGGTTATCCTTCAGGTCTAAGTATCAGATTATTTAGATTTTTACAGTGATTCCTTCTATATACACTTTCCTCCAAATGTATGCAGGAGTTTTTGTCCTGGAGTTGTATAGATTACTTGTTTTACCAGCAAGTTCTAATCGTCCTGGAGGATGTAATAACCTTGGGGACCATTGGAAAAAAAGAAATCTCCCTAAAAACAGAAACATATCTGAAGCAAAACTTAAACAGGAGAAAAATAGCTACATTAATAACACTAATTGTTATTCTTTTTAGATTAAACTTTTTTTTTTTCCCTTTCTTGCACAACAAATGGACGGTTTGAATTCCAAAGTAGGCAAAATATTTAATTAGGTCTGTATCATGCATTCAGGGGCATGTAAGTCATGCAGCAGCTTAAACACCATCTCAAACCTCACGGGGAGGAAAGGATAAGGAAGCCTATTACATGGCTCTTTGGGAGTACCTCTGCCAAAGTCAGCTTTGATAGAAGCAAATCCAACTCCCACTTCAGTCAACAGGAGCTGGCGTTGCTAATGGTAGGGTTTGATTCTGCCCCTTTCCTATAATTTTCCCTGTGAAAGCTGAATGTATTGTATGTTACAACTCAGTACAAATGTTTCCTCTAAAGTTTTCTGCAGCTACTGACCCTAAAGGAAGGAATAAGAAAGCTTTGGCATACCTTGCAATTTTTTTAAATGAACTGATGCAAAAGACAACTGTAACACTCATGATGGGAGATTCTGGTCTAAGTCTCCCCCTGCCCCATGCTATACAACATTTTACTATAAAAATCTTACCTAAAAGCTCCACTCTAAAATCTTAATTATTCTGTTATGTGCATAATATAATATCATATGTTGCATTATCTGCCTGCCTTTATCCCCATTATTTTCTTCATGTCTCCTTCATTTCTCCTTTATGTTGTTCCCTCTGATGAATCTCTTAAGTACTGATAAATGTAATGTATTAAATGACAGCAAAATAGAGGAAAAACTCTGTATTGTTTAACTACTTCATTTATGGTGATAAAGATATTTAGATGGCCCTTCCTGGCTCCCTGGTTTAGACACATGAACTATCAAAAATAATTAATGAATTTTTCACTTTTCACAAAGAATTTGTTAAATACTTTCTCTCTGTCTCTCTCTCTATCTCTCCCTCCCTCTCTCTCTCCTTTGAAGAGGAAAATTCTTATTTTCACTCAGACCTGCTCTTTCCCATTAGAGCAGTCTGGATTTCTCAGTGCACAACCAGGATGGGCTCCTGGTATGTGCTGTAGCTTGTATACACAAGCTGAAAAGGGAGCAAAGCATGAAGAAAAGGGTGGAACAAAATCCACATAAACAACTGAAGAACAATGATCCCTGAATGAAAAACAAGGTAGAGTAGCCTCAGGCAACAGATAACCCAAGCTCCAGCTGACCTTGGCAGCATGACAGGGTCTTTATATAAGTACAGAATCCTCCAGCAATTTCATCAGTTTTTGCCTCAGTGTCAACCTTGAATCTATTGTTATTTTACATCTTTTCTTTTTTTTCTCTGCTTAAATGTATTTATTATGGCTAATAGAAGGAAAGTCTCTAAGGATGCTTGAGCTCTCACAAGTCTCTCAGACTCTAGAGGACTCATGAAATTCAGGACCATTGGTTTTTTGTTTCAAAATTCTTAAGCCAGGGAAAATTAGATACTAGTTCTGCACCAGCAGGGTTGAATTTTGGGCATAAGAGCGGTCTTGCTTTTCATTTTGGCATAGTTGTAGAGTATATCTTTTGCCCTTTCTGCTGTGAATGTGCAGTTCAACTAACAGCAGAGGATGGAAAGGCAGCCGTTTCAAGCACGTCAGTTGGCAGCAACAAGACCTTAAGCATGAACAGATTTGTTGAGGCAGCTTTCCCAGCCTATTCAGTAAAGGCAACCAATTCTGAGCCTTGTGTACTATGAGCTGATGGGGTCTATTAAATATCCTCACATAAAACACACCAGGGGCCAGTGTAAGGGAGTGAAAGGAGTATTCATTTAGAGACCTAAGTTCAAAACCGTCAACAGTTCTGCCTCACCAAGGCTACTTGTTTGACTATTCTTTTGCAAAGGATGCGTGAATGCATCACACTTTAAAACTGAGCAATCTGCATGAGTTTTTAATCTTAAAATAATTTTGCCATTTCTTTAGGTATAAGAAATGATCATGGTATATATGGATGAAACTCTGGCCAGCTGAGAGGAAAACTGCTTGGTGATGTTTTTCTTACAGAATACCATGTACCCTGTGCACCTGTGTTGTTGCATGAGAACAACTTTTAAAAGTGGCAATATATCCACAAGAGTTGTGAATTAAGCTGTACAGGATAAAAATGCATTAAGGAGTATCTTTTGGTGTTTTAGCTGTTTCAAATGTTAGTATCACTTAAGAGACTGAATTGCAAGTTAGTTGATGATTGCAAAAAGAGCATTTCTACTATCTGAAGCATTTTGCGTATATCTTTATTTAAGACTGGTCAACTAATTTCCAATATGTTTATTTTTGAACGAATTAGTCCTACACCTTTGAAAAGCACACTAGCAAAAATACTGTTAATTTGTAATGTTGCTGAAAATAAAGGGGTCTTCTGGTTGCATGGTTAGAAAGAGACTGTTGTCATGTGGCTAGACTGATAAATTACTACACGGAGCGCT
The DNA here is from genome assembly GCF_000687285.1 of Phaethon lepturus. NCBI lineage: Eukaryota > Metazoa > Chordata > Aves > Phaethontiformes > Phaethontidae > Phaethon > Phaethon lepturus. The sequence goes on from NW_010552762.1 coordinate 36,006, forward strand.
CTTTGCTGTTTTCAAAAGCAGAGAGAAATTTTGTCAGTCGTCTGCTGATTATGCCCATCTCGATCAGATGTGTTCCAGATTTTGCTGTAGAGGAGGTGCAGTGGCAGAAATCAGTGCAAAAAAAAAAATGCCTCTAGGAAGTATTGTTGCACGTAGTTACACAGGGAACCACGAAGTCTCTTCAGAACATGTTTATCCCTGTAGTTGACAATTTGGGTTAGGAGCAAAGATAGACGTTTGAGCAAACAAAGAAATGGCAAGGAGCAAGAGAGAGGATTTCAGAGACGGGGTTGTTTGGTAGGCAGGAAGATGTAAAGAAGATGGTTTTATTGTTGCCCTCCAATCTGGCCTACTTTCTTTGCTCTGGTTGTTTCACTGTTTTGCATGAACAGTGTTGTTTATGTTAAATAAGTGTGTTAAATAATCCTTTTGGCAAGAAGAGGTTATATTTCAGTAGAAAGACTTGTATCAATTGCTTTAGAGAGTTTGTAAATCCACTAAGTCTGAAGTCTGACAATGCTGCACACGTATTTAACTGAGAGAATGAAAAGGTGCAAAAGCATACCAGACTCCGTTAGATGCGGAGGCAGCAAGCACATTTTGGTTTCTCCTTTAGTTGTTGTGTGACAAAACCAAACCAGCGGAACATTTTACTGCTTTCCAAGTATATGATGGTAGTGTGATAAAATATCCAAGGCTTTTTTTCTTCTAGAAGTAATATTTCCTCAGCTTCTAGGATCATAAAGAGAACAGACTTAAAAGAAGAACAGCAAAAATCTCGGGAAAGCCTAGGCTGTGTAGTCAGTCCACCCATTACATGTATTTGTTCCTGGGAATTTCTCAATTCCTGGGATTCAGATATCCCTTCCATACTCTGACTGAGACCAGGGCCTGTGCTGGAGACAGGCTGGAAGAGGAAGGGCTTGCCTTTAAAGATGTCTCAGCACGCATTTTGGCTGAAGTCCTCTCAGGAGTCCTAAAGGAATTTGGCAGGTAAATTGCAGCAGTCCTTTGCAAAGATGTTTCCTTGTGTTTGAACAGCTCAGATGGTTGGTGCCAAGGAGGAACAACTGCCAATCACTCCTAAACTCTTCCCAGCCCTTTTTTGGAGAAACTGATGTCATGATTCATCTTCGCATGAGGCCAGTGCTCATGTTTCCCTGCTGTTTTATGCCTCGGCACAGGAGGAGGTTCTTTGTTTTCTCTCCCCTTGCGCTCGCTCCTTGCAGTCCCATGCAGGGCTCAATACAATCTGGCCCATGGTAGAGATTTGGAATCCATTTGCTTGCTCTTCTACAGCTTTCAAGGCTTGCCAGCAATACTGTGGGAAGCCTGGAAAAAATTAAAGCGTTATTCTATCCTGAAACTTGTCTCTGCAAAAATGCTGTTCTAGGCTCCCATGTTTATTGTTTCTCCATTAATCTCTGTATGAAATTTGATCAGTTTAAAAAAGGTGACCAAAAAAGAAAAAAGAAGAAAAAAATAAAAATCCCTGACTGCCTGCCCAGCAGACTCCTTCTGTGAGCAGCCAACCTGAATTCTCTCTTCTCAATCTGAGAAAAAAAGATTCTTCAAATGGGATTTGGTGCCGGTGTTATGCACCATTGGTGAAAAGAGTCAAACACATCTGAGACCGGCTCTGCTGCGTTTGAGCTTAAAATTCTTTTCAGCTGAAAAAACTGAAGCTACTTGACAGCAAATTCACAGTGCAAGGCTATTTTTAAAGGTTAGTGTATTGACAGGTTCATAGGGAAAACTGGGGACTGTAAACTGGGTCGGGAGATGGGGTTTGCTTTGCGTAGTAGTTTCACCACCTGTATTCCAGCGTCATTTATTCAGCCTGCAGAGTAACTTCTCACGTTTCAAATGCAAATCAGAGTCGAGTTGTCCACTGAGCCCTCTTATGGCAGCCCGTATCACCCCTGTACTTAGTTCAACTGGAGTAAGCCCCTGGAGATATGAGTACTTTATCTCTATAAAATTCATTCAAGTTCATTGCAAACTTTCCTTTAGAAGCTTTATGTACACTCGGAAGAAAAGCATATGGCATGTAGCTTGGCTTTACCTTTAGGCTAGTGGCAGAGAAGTTGTGCTCTACTGAAAGGGTCCCTGTGCCATAAATACAGGCAGGTACCTCACAGGTCCCGATGTGAAGAAGATCTGCAAGAGTTCTGAATTAAAAACAGCATGTTTATTAATGGTCAAATTTTGTAAACTGGTGAGTAGTTTGCTCATCTTTGGAAGCTGTTCTCTTTCTGTTTACATACAGAAAGCAAAAAAAGTGAGCTCAATTAAGTCTTCTTGATCTATGAAAAATAAAGCTCTTCTGGCCTACAGAGCCTTAAAGAAGACATTTGAACTGCTCTCCGGGGAGCTAAGAGCTTGGCCATTATTGGGAATGAGTTTGCGAGCGTACTTATCTCCTTAAATGTAATTAATAAAGAAGATCAAGCTTAATGGACCATTTCTTATTCAAGTAAAGGCAGGAAACTCAGAAGTCACAAATGCAAATCTATCTTTTATTCTTTTGTTTAATCCTATACAGCATCTTTTGATAGTCACGTGTGAGGGGCCAAAGAAAAGGGAGGGACTTTGCACAGGGCCTTGCAGCTGGCATCCCCTGGGACCCGGCCTGAGAGGCGCCGCTGAGCCCGAGTGCCTCCAGTGGCGTGCGTCCTGCTTCGCCTCCGCCGCGCCAGCGCCGCGCAAGGCGGGCGGCCTGGCACCGCAGGCTGAAAGCTGGTGCTTGGTGCTCGTCGCCAGGAAGGTGAAGCCAGGCTGCGCTGCGCTCAGTGGGCTAAATTACTTGCCTCAGGCCTCAGTCGTAGCTGCGAATCCCTTCACTTAGCTGCATTTAAAGCTGTCTCCTACGGTTAGTAAGGCACATTTGAATCGCGGCTGTTTTCCCATTTTTGAAAATCGGTCATAATATAAGCCATTAAAAAAAAAAATTGTGGATACTTGTAAACATAGAGAATTGCAGGGCATTATTTGTTGCAGTCATTGCCAATGTTCTCATTACTTCTAGTTTTAAAAGTCCTTTTGGCCCATGACAAAAAGGATTTTTTCAATTTGATGACATCTTGCGAAATAAAATAATGCACTCTTAAAATAATGTGCAGTGAAATGATTGCCAAAATCTATCACAGAAGGCTGTGCTTTCATTATGTCAGAAGCATCAGTAATCACATGTTTTATACTATGTTTTGTGCTCTTTGGTGGTGTAATAGATGAGGTTTTACTAAGATTGCCTAACATTCTCCATGATAACTCCCTGTTTGCAGTTGTTGATAACTTTGCCAGTCTTTAACCATTTGGCATCTCTGTGGGGTGGAGCTTTCCATGCTGGGTTTCTTCTTAGTTGAATCTGTTGGAAAATTTCAGCAAAAATGATTCAAACATTTCCAGGCATTAAGTAGGGGGAAAATATATTTGTTTTGACCACACTGAAAAGTCCTGGCAAACCTTGCTCTGAATAGCTGTAGCTTCTCCTCCCTCCCTCTGTCCCCCATCCTATTGTTTTGGAATAAGGATCTGAAATTTGGCAGGAAAGTGATCTTTGTCTTATAACATTTTTATGAAAGGCATCGCATTGGGTAAAGTTATAAATCTTTGAGAAAGTTTAATGAAGGCAGGTGGGACAGCGGAATTAGCTGAGAAAAGAAATAGTGCTATCTCTGGTTAATGTCATCAGGAAGTAATGAGGGAAAGCAAGGGGGAAAGGGATAACGGGATAACAGAGAAACAGTTAATCAAGGCTGAGACACTGATATGAAACTGGAAACCAAAGGGAGCTATGGGATTTGGCATTTCCTACACAAAAGATCAGGCCTTGGAATCAACCTTTGCAGAAGAAAAGGTTTGTGGGGAACAGGGGTCAGATGCCCGCTATCCTGCCACCAGCAGCAGATGGTTTGGAAAAGTGTGAGTGAAACTGGGAAAGGACCAAACACTTTTTACTGATGTATCAGCTCATCCCAAATGGGAGGTTGCGCCTGGAGCACTGCGTTCAGGAATTATCAATGCATTCTGTCTCCACGAGTACACCTAATATGTTTTAAAATTTGTTTACGCTTATGACTTCTACAAAGCCCGGCAGCAATGAGTTCTGCAGTTTGTGCATTGTATGAAAAATTACTTCCTCTTACTGGGTTTAAAACTGTAAGCTAATTTTATTAGGTGTCCCCAGATTTTTTTTTTTTTAATTTATTTATTACAGTGATGAATATTAGACTGAATAATCATTGCCGAATCACAGACAAAGTCCAGAACTTTTATGACTTGCAAACCTCTGTTGTACCCATCCCCAGTTACCTCTTTTTCGAGCTGAAAGTATGTGGTTGGCCTTTTTTATCACTGCATATCATTAAACCAACATTTCCATGGAATTATCCATAATGGTTCCGAGATTTTTGTGCCGAGTGATAATAGCTAGGGTCCGTTGTGGTTTAGATCTAATTAGGATCGTTTTCCCTCATATGCATTACTTTGCATTCATCAATAGCCTCTGCTGTTTTATTGTTGTTTAGTATGTTAAACTTCACACAACTCTTTGCATTCAAATCGGCTAGCCAGAGTGACTCTCCATGTCTGGTAGACTTTTTCATGTTGTTATCCGTCTTCTCTCGAAGTCCTACAAGACTATACCTAACAACTCAGGTCCTTGGGAGATGGGCTGGTGGGTTTCCTCTTTTGTGAAAGCTCGCCAGTTATTTCTACCCTTTGTTTGCTATCTTTTAATGATTTATTAACCAAGTCTTTGGTTTTCCTTTATTAAAACTTAGAGTAAGATAAAAACAGTCTGACTTTCCAATGCCACCGCTTGGAGATGCAGGAATTCAATTTGCCTATGAACCTTTAAAAGGCATCTTTTAGTTTATAATAAATTCTCTAATAACTGATCACACAGTATCTGATCACGTGACTCCTGCTTTCTTCAGTACACAGCACGGCCCTGGAATGGGAATGAATCAGGATAAAATAGGGGAAGAGACGATTGTCTGGAGAATATTTGTTCTGGAACTTGGCAACTGTACTGTGAACAAAACGGGGAAAATGTCCTCTGGTGAAGGTGGTTAAACATTAAGCTGAACAACTGGTTGCATTTTCACATCTTACCTCAAGGTACTGACATGTGCAAATGACACGCAGGTTCTCATAGGGACCAAGACCTGGCTGATCGCAATGGGCTGCAATAATTTTACAAGAGATTTGAGCAGTGACTATTGTGGCATTCTCTACGAAGAAGTCATGGATGAAAGAAGACACACAGATGTATGGACCGACACATCTATGCACATAAGATCCTTCTTCTAACTGTAATTCAGAATTACATTATTAGTATTATGATGAGAAAATATCTTTGTCTCCAGGCAGCAGCAGAACTGCTGTCCACTATGGTGCAGAACAATTGCTTGCAAATGATTAGGCTTAAATGTTGGCAAAATAATATCTAAACTCTCAAGACAACTCTGGTGTTTATAAATCAACACCAGCTGTTCCTGTTTATGCAATGCTTTGTAAAAAGAAAAGAATAAAATAGAATCTGATACGACAGCTCATATACCAAGATTCAGCTTTCTGCAAAAACAAACCAGGCCATTAAAAAATATGGGGTTTATTTCAGATATTCGAACAGAGCCAGCTGGTCTCAAGAGAATAAATGTACCTGTGTTTCTCTAATGCCTTTAGGTGTCTGGCAGGTACTTGGCAAAGACTCCTAAAGCTAAGCCATCAGAGAAGTTTTCTTGCTCTCCCCCTGGAAGGAACGAAGAGGAAGACCCTCTCATAGGCAGCACCTGTCAAGCATTTCTGAGCCGTGTCAGGCTCAAACTTGCCTGAAGTGCCAAATTCTGATTTCTGTCACGCAGATTCTGTCACAGAAAGTGAAGGGATTCTCTGAACTTGGTGGGGTTTGCTTTAGCGTAATTGCCCTCAGAATATAGCCCCAGATCTCTCTTATGAGCTGGGTGTGTATATTACTCCTTGCATAATTAAAAGCCCTTGGGTTGCTTATTTTGGTGATTATTTCTCACATGCAGAGTGGCCTAGCTGACACAGTTGGCTAAAACCAGTTAAGTGGGGGAAAAAAGTGAGATTTAGTCATCTCACAGCTAGGTGCCTGGCCCCAGAATGGAATAAAACCACAGGCTGATTCCATGTAAAGCGTAGGGTGATAGCCAGGCACCTTGGAGCAGTCTCTCAACACTAAGCTCATGCTCTTTAGAGGAGGGGATTATTTTTTCATTTGTTGTGAAAGATCAGCACCTCTTGGTGCTGGGATTCACCCAGCACAGAGCTGGGATTCATCCAGACACAGGCTGCCCACCCAAATCCCTGAGGATAGGAATCTAAAATTTTCTTCTCAAAAACTGGGCACAGAAGTGAGCGCTATTTTTCCTCTTAAATGTGTCTGGAAAAGGTAATAGGGGCTGCATCTTCACCTCTGCTGGTGTTTTAGTTTGTACTTGGATTGCCACTTTTGAAGCAAATTATCTGAATGTCTCCACTTACTGCATGTTGCATCTCGTTGCAGAGCAGTCTTGGCATGTGTGAACTGGACCTTAAGGTCTCTGACTGCTCCTTGGCATTACGGCCATGAGATTAGTCTCAAGCTCATGGAAATTAAACTCTTCTCTCCTCCTCCCTCACCATCCAAAATCCATACATTGTGGGCATTGGATCATCGGCACCAACTGTTGTGCTCTTGTTGCAGCTTACTAATGCGGATGTGACCTTCTATATGAAAAGCTATTGGTTAGTTCCTAGAAATACAAGATCTGTATCTGCCAGAGGTGCTTGGCTCCCACAGCTATAGAGTTCATTCTTGCTTAGTCCCTTCTTGGCCCTGAAAGTTTGTATTCCCTTCTAAAAACAGTGACAGAGCCTCAAAAGAGTAGCTAAAAAGGGATGAAAGGTGCCTCTCAGACTTTGAAATTAGAGCACTGCCTGGGTGCAAGAGAAGGCTGTTTTGAATCTCTGCAAGCTGCAGAGAGACTTGAATTTGGGCCTTCTGTGTAAATACTTTACTGACGAGGTTCCCATGTAGGAATGTTCTCCCCTTTACCCATAGTGGCCCAGCCCTTCAGGGGCTTAGGTACTGTCTGGGACTTGCCAAACCACGTTGTGGCTGTTTGGAAGGAGAGGTCTTCCACAGGACGGAGCTGAAGTCCAGCTGACTTAGAGTCTCTTGACGTGGACATGACAGTGTTTTCAGAGAGGGAGAGACTGCATTGTGAGGCTTTTTATTAAAGACGTGGATGGGGGTGGACTTCAGTTGACCTAGTCTGTTTTAGGTGATAAAGACATTCTTTGGTTCTGGCTTCCTGTTCTTTCTACCATCTCTGTAAGTTTTTCATTCATGAAATGTTCAAAAGCAGATCATGAATTTTTTGACTGCTTTTAGAAATCAGTCAGATAAGTGTTATATCTCACTGTTTATTGTTCATGAACTGCTTGTAACAAATTTCCTGTCTCTATTCAGATTTGCTACTCTTGCTTTATGGTTGGTCACCTTCACTCATAATTTTCTAGTATTTTTTTAAAACAAACAGAAATCCCATCATGTGGCAGACTAACTAGTAGCAATAGCAGGTTGTCATGCTGGTTTTTCTATTCTCTAATTCTGCAACTCATTTTTTATAAGCTACCTCTCTCTCTGCGGGAAGTAAATTTAATTTAATCACAAAATGATTTTTCTTTTCATGATTGCATTCATCTTGGCAACCTGCCCCTAAATTCATTGTTCACATACATTTGTACAAACTAAACTTTTGTTGCAGAAATCTACATAAGCAACTCAAATTGAGATCAGATTTGTAATTTGAAAAATTTCCTACAACATTTTTACATTATTCAGTGACTTCTTCTATTGATCATTATACTACAAACAACTGCCTGTAGATTATTGAACAGTGCAGTGGTAGGACAAGGCATTAAACTGAATCCTTCAGAAGTGGGATGTGCTTTCTCTGGCAGAATTTTATGGGTCTTGCCTTCATAGAATTCTTCTCAGAATATTTACAGTTCAAAAGCCACTTTTATTTCTAAATAGTATATAGCAGTAACTGTATACAAAAGAGCACCATAAATTTTGAGGGTGGGGTTCAGGTGATGTTCGTCACAGTGATTTAAAGCTAATCAAAAGGACTGGATAAAATAAAAGATGCAATCATGTTAACAGAAGCTTGGCCTCACAGTGGAGCAGAAATGCTCACCTGGGAAGGGAGTTGTTACGTCTTGCTCTGCAACCAAATACTGTGATCAGTGCTTACCACCTCACCACCTCCAGGGTGTCTATCATAGAATCATGTTTGGGTTGGAAGGGACC
>NW_010552763.1:0-7988 GCF_000687285.1 Phaethon lepturus
CAACCTAGTGTTTCTGTGATTCTGTGAAAGGTATTATAAAGTTCTCAGGTTAGTCTCCTTCCCTGCACACATACACATATGAATCAAGTAAATGGGTTTAAAAACATATGTTGTAAGAAAATGTGTTTGGGCTTTTTTAGCTTCTAGCTGTTGAGCCTATAAAAAGGATCCATATAACTATCATCAGTTTAAGTAACTGTGATGTTGATGTTAATGTGATTACTACTAATAACATCATGAAGCTAAAATCAGTTACACTGTCATTAATGTCATCTTTTTATTTTGTGATATAGTCAAAATTATTATGTGTAGAGCAAAGTTACTGGGAAATGCATTGTTTCCTCATCTTTCAAAATTCTGAAAATTAAACATTTTTGAAAGGAGTGTACTTTTAGATACTCCATTGAAGACCTGCCTAGCTAGAGCAGGCTACAAACTATAAGACTTTAAATATTCTAGATTGCTTATACATTTGGATTAGAGTCTCCAAACTTCTTAAGGTTTCTACCCATGCTTGAGCCCACTGCCAGGTAAAGTTAATGCAGCTCTGAGGAAGAGTAAGGCCTGGAGATGGATTACACTAACTGCAAAAGAAAATGGGCTATATAGTTAAAGAAAAAGAGAGAAAAAATAAACAAACAATGAGAAGTGGGAATTTGGGGAAAACACGGATGAACCTAAGGAGGTGAGTAGAAGACTGAAGCCCAGGGAGGTGAGATTAAACCATGTTCCACACGAGAACTAAGGTAACAAGCCTCCTTGCCTAAGGAGTAAGGCCAGTTGTTCTCCGGGTACCCAGCCCCCTGAGCTGGAAGACAGAGACGGGGAGCAGAATGAAGCCCCCATAGTCCAAGGGGAAATGGTTAGCAACCTGCTATGCCACTTAGACACACACAAGTCTATGAGGCCGAATCGGATCCACCCAAGGGTACTGAAGAAGCTTGCGGAGGTGCTCACCAAGCCATTCTCAGTTGTTTATCAGCAGTCTGGGCTAGCTGGAGAGGATACAGTTGACTGGAAGGTAGCAAATGTGATACCCATCTACAAGAATGTGCTAGAAGGAAGACCCAGGGAACTACAGGCCTGTCAGTCTGACCTCAGTGCCAGGGAAGTTTATGGAGGAGATCATCTTGAGCGCCATCACACAGTACGTACAGGACAATAAGGTGATCAGGCCCAGTCACCATGGGTTTATGAAAGACAGGTCCTGCTTGACTTACCTGATCTTCTATGGCAGTGACCCACTTGTGGATGAGGGAAAGGTTGTGGATGTTGTCTACCTAGACTTTAGTAAAGCCTTTGACACCATTTCCCACAGCATTCTCCTAGAGTAGCTGGCTTCTCATGACTTGGATGGGTGTATTCTTCACTGGGTAAAAAACTATCTGGATGGCTGAGCCCAAAGTGTGATGGTGAATGGAGTCAAATCCATTTGGGGGGCCGGTCACAAGTGGTTTACTCCAGGGCTTAGTATTGGGGCCAGTTCTGTTTAAAATCTTTATCAATGATCTGGATGAGGGAATTGAGTGCACCCTCAGTAAGTTTGCAGATGACACCAAGCTGGGTGGAGTGTTGATCTGCTTGAGGGTAGAAAGGTTCTACAGAGGGATCTGGACAGGCTGGATCGATGGGCCGAGACCAATTGTATGAGGTTCATAAGGCTAAATGCTGGGTCCTGCACTTGGGTCATAACAACCCCATGCAACACTACAGGCTTGAGGAAGAGTGGTTGAAAAGGACCTTGGGGGTGTCGGTCAGCAGTTGTCTGAATATGAGCCAGAAGTGTGCCCAGGTGGCCAAGAAGGCCAATAGCATCCTGGCTTATATCAGAAATAGTGTGGCCAGCAGGACTAGGGAAGTGATCGTACCCCTGTATTCGGGATGGGTGAGGCTACATCTTGAATACTGTGTTCAGTTTGGGGCACCTCACCACAAGAAGGGCATTGAGGTGCACGCCATGAGACTGGAGCGTGTCCAAAGAAGGGCAACAAAACTGATGAAGAGTCTAGAGCACAAGTCTTATGAGGAGCGGCTGAGGGAACTGTAGTTGTTTAGTCTGGAGAAAAGGAGGCTGAATGCTCTCTACAGCTCCCTGAAGGGAGGTTGTAGCAGGGTGGGTGTTGGTCTCTTCTGTCAAGTAACAAGCAATAGGACAAGAGGGAATGGAAAAAAGGGTTGTCAAGCATTGGAAGAGGCTGCCCAGAGAAGTGGCTGACTTACCATTCCTGGAGGTATTTAAAAGACGTGTAGATGTGGCACTTAGGGACATGGTTTAGTGCTGGACTAGGCAGTGTTAGGTAAATGGTTGGGCTCTATGATCTTAAAGGTCCTTTCCAACCTAATTGATTCTATAATTCTATGATCATATGATTCTAAGCCCTAGAAAGGGAGCGGGAGAAAGGACAGTTTAAGAGACATCCACATGGCACTGAATCATAACACAAAAAGAGACAGGACATTGATAAGGACAGACCAGAGGGAATAAATCAGGTTGGATCTAATTTGGTGGAAATTAGAAGTGCCAAAAAAATCACCTTCCCTTAGTAAAGCAGAACAAGTCATCTTCTTCTCAATACACTTTTTCTGCCAGCAAAAATCTGTGAAAACTGGCAGCTTCTAGTATGTTGAATGGGAATGAAATGGAAATTCAGTGGGAAAGACACTATGTGATCCTTTTTTTCTGCCAGCAGAAAAAATCTGTGAAAACTGGCAGCTTCTAGTATGTTGAATGGGAATGAAATGGAAATTCAGTGGGAAAGACACTATGTGATCCTGTAATTGGAGACTATTGTCATAAATATGCACAAAGCCACAAACTGCTAAGAGGATATTCAGGACTAGCAAGGAAAGAAACTCCATATCCTTAGGAGAGCATCAAAGCCAGAAGCTAGCAAGGCAGTGCATGGTTGAGAAGCTTGGCAAAGGAGAACCGTTCTTTAGAGATGAGTTTCGGTGCATGCCTTTTTTCTAGTTGCAGGACATGCACCTGTGAACTATGAAAAAACATCCAGTAATTACAGATTCTATAAAATCTGGAGCCCTCAACACAGGGAAGACATGGACTGGTTGGACTGGGTCCAGAGGAGGGCCACAAAAATGATCAGAGTGATGGAACACCTCTCCTATGAGGACAAGCTGAGAGAGTTGAGGGTCTTCAGCCTGGAGAGGAGAAGGCTCTGGGGAGACCTTATTGCAGCCTTCCAGGACTTAAAGGGGGCTTATAAGAAAGATGGGGACAGACTTTTTAGCGGGACCTGTTGTGAAAGGACAAAGTGTAATGGTTTCAAACTAAAAGAGGGTAGATTTAGACTAGACATAGGAAAGAAATTTTTCACAATGAGAGTGGTGAAGCACTGGCACAGGTTTCCCGGAGAGGTGGTAGATACTCCATCCCTGGAAACGTTGAAGGTCAGGTTGGATGGGGCTCTGAGCAACCTAACCTAGTTGAAGATGTCCCTGCTTATTGCAGGGGGTTTGGACTAGATGATCTTTAAAGGTCACTTGCAACCCAATCTATTCTATGACTCTATGATTCTATGAAAATGAAGAGGGTATTGTACAGATTCTAAAAAATGAAAACAAAATTAAAAGTAGAAGATACTACCTGGTATGTGTACTGCCAGTATCAGAAGATCCAAAACTGAGTAGGTCAAAAGACAAAAGGGCTCATTTGACACAAGGTGATCCCACCAAATAAAAAATGAAGCCTACATATAGGATTCTGGTAATGAATCTTGTTCCACCATCATACATACATTTATTCTGTTGATATATAAGCAAAATCAGCTTTCAGCCTGACATTTCCCTGCATTTTACAAATTGTGAGAAGTGGAAGAGAAAAAAGCACTAATTAATGGCTCTAGTACATAATTACATGATAATAAAATTAATTAATTGTAATAAAAATTTAGATAAAATCTAGACTCCTTGGTAAACAATACACATTTTTATCACATTCCATTTTCCACAAACAATATTTATACAGCAAAAACAAGATGAAAGAAGCTATGCTTAAATAACATTACATTTTTTCATACACACTGATAAAAAGCCAGGAAATTCAAAGTTAAGATTGACATTTCAGCCTTAATACATCTCCTGTTCTCAGTCCTCCCCACCTCTAAGTTTATGATTAAGGAAAAAAGTATCATTCATAAAACTTTGCAAGCTTGCTGAATTACATCACACCCTAACCACAGTTATTCATTCCATTTGTTTATGATTTACCCAAAATCACACTTTCAAACTTTTTCTTCATCATTTGGTCCCATATGGGGAAATATCAACAGTTACTTCTCTAAACTCTTTAAATGGTGTGTAAAACAAGTGTAAACAGAAATTAATTGCACTTTACTGGCAGAATGTACCTAATTTTATTGGGTTTTGCCCAAAACATTGAGTTCTACTAATAGTTTCTGGTGTCAGGGGACAATGATGTTACTGAATATCACGTTTTTTTCAAGGAGAGACAATTTGTGAAACCTGATCTTTGTAACTAGGTGTTTGTATTCAAACTGGAGTCCTATTAAAGAGAGGCTGTGACACGGGTGCATTTATACAGTCGGATGCACGTAGGATCAGTGCCTAAAATTATTGCTGGGACCAGACTGTGGTGCTCTGGCTTTATTGGATATATTCTGATTTTAAGAACAGAACTAGTCCCTAAACTGGGCTGGTAATAGCTCACCTGCTTTGTGAGCAGAAGGTACTCATACATATATCATCAACATAAGCAATAAATTTAATTCTTATACTGCTTATATATGTAAGGTATCTGGGGGGGAAAAAAGGTTGCAGAGAATTCTTACAGACTCAGATTCTAGTCACTGCACCCAAATATATCCAGTTGTCTTTTCCCACATACTCTGGATATATATCTTACTGGAATTTTTGTTAGTGTTTATTCATAAACTACTAATTCTAAGGCCAAGGTTCATACCACAGGACTGAAGTTATCTAGTTAGAAGCCAGTTTCCCCAAGCTCCTTAGGCAGTCCATCAGGGGAGACAGACTTCAAGTGGACTGTGAACTCTGCTACAGGTGCTCACACCTCTGCAGGACTCAGAGTGTCTCCATGATAACTTGATATTTGGATAAGAGCCAGCAGTTAGATAATACGAGCCCACTTCTAGTATCCATTTTATTTTTCTTGACTGATGGAGTCAATCAATTCTTTCAGCATGTAAGATCTGCAGAAGTCAAAGTGAGATAACCTTATCCTCATCTCCATACAATTCATCTATCTCCAATGCATCAAAGGCTTTCCCAGCTGTTTCAGCCATCAAGGCACTGCTTCGTCTGGCCTACATGAGCTTTGACTTTGACTTCAGCAGTGTCCTCCTTTCTGGTTTCATTGTTAGCCACTTGAAACAGTACTGAGCAATTCATCTAATACTTTTTTTTTGGCCTCCTTCAGCTTCCCAGATGACTCGGACATAAAATCTTTATACATAGATTCTATCACAGTCCAGTGTTCCCTGCATATATAATCTCAAAATGCATTGAGACGTCAGAGGTCTCCTTTACCCTTCCAGTGACACCACATTCAATCACATTTTGCTCTGCTTTCATCTGAATACTACTACATTCTTCTAGTATCAAAATAACCAGTCTTCAGCTAGCTTTCCTTAAAAACTCCCTTTTTATATTAATTCATCAGTGGTGCCCATAGTCCCTTCCTCCACCACTGACTGCGCAAGTGTCAGGCTAAGATATTTTCCAAACTCTGTCCATCCCCTTGCAAGTTTGCCCTATCTCCACATATGTATAGTGCACTGATCTGATCTGGGCTGTCAGGAATGAAAACCGTGAGCTCAACAGGATAGGAACTGCCCTGTGCTTTCAGGTAATTAGGTCCTGTTCCATGGACATATACTATAATTTTGAGGTTTAACAACAAGACCAGACAGCTGCAATGCCAGTAAGCCGAGCTACACACCACATCTGTTTCTGTTATTCAGGCCAGGATCTGAGAATGATAGCAACTCTCTGGCTATTAAATGGATCAATTAAAGGAAAGAAGATTTTTCCCATTTTACAAGAAAAATGTGTAGACATTTTTTTTTTCAGTTGCATATCTAACTTTTTGTGTTTTCTAGAGCAGACGTCAACTTTCAGCTCCTCACTTACAGAGTCATGTTTGATGGACAGTGCCCCCTTATTTCAGCATCCCAGGATCACCACTGACTTCCAGTGAATTCTCCAGTAAAGTACAGGTCACTGTTAAAATCTATACTTCTCAATTAGTAATGCAAAGTCATCAGAGTAGCTGTTTTTTCCTGTGTGATAATGTGGAAAATTACCAGCACAGGGACTTAACATGAGGGTTTATAAAAAGAGTAAAACTATTTCCATAGAAGTACAGTGAATTAAAATGCACATTCTCCTCGTACCTGCTAGTACAACGGATGTTGAATTTCTTACATAGGGAAACTTGTTAAGAGACACTGATTTTCAAAACTATCAAGAACCATATCATAGATATTTCTGAAGAAAAATTATTATACAGATAGTTGCAGAGTGGCTTGAAAATGTAGCCATCAGTGTAAGCATCTTGTGAGCAAATTTTTTGTGATAAACAAGGGAAATGAAAAGGTAGGATAAGAGGTGGGTGGAGGAAGGTAAACAATCATAGACCAAGCTGTATTCTTAGTTAAAACAAATCTAGAATACATGTTTGAGCACCTAATCTGATCTAAGATTTCAGAGTATAAAGCAGCCTCTCATGAGAGTTCGTTTCCTATGTCATTGCATTGCCTATCCACTGAAAACCTGTACCCTGCAGCATGGATATTAATTATGCATTTCCTCAGCTCCATACTTTTCCCGATGTGATAAAAATCACCGAATATGGAAAATGTTCAAAAACATACCTGAATATTTTAGGAAAAAATAAGAGGAAAAAACAGAAAACAAAGCAGCAAGGGAAACAAAAAAATAAAAGCCATTTGACAAGACGATTCACCTTGGCTAAAAATCTTCATGTTCTGCCAGTCCTGGATTAGTCCTGGCTTTAAGTGCTTCCTTTAAGGATACAGTGACAGGCACACCCTGCACTAATCTTTTATGTTTTATGTTATATCGCTTTGTGGTGCGATACTGACTCAACAAATTTCCCCCTTCACGTTCTTGCAATATAAACCGCTTCTGGTTCCGGTTATCTTTGTAGTTTGTGTCCTGCAAAAATCTGAAACTAGAGATGAGAGTAAGAGTTTCTTTCTCAAGAGACCGTGGTGAAGGGATGATCTATCCTCTTCTAAACGCCGGTTTCCCACACGACGGGAAATCCGTGTGAATGTTGACACAGAGATGACCATTTCACATTTCTCCAATCATTTGTTTCATTATCTGAAGTATTTGTAATATTACAATATTTATATTTACCCCGGTAATTTTACACTCTTGTGGTGACACATCTTTGCTGGCATTTGTCCTTAATGTATACCTCCATGTCTTTAAACGAAATACTTGCCCCCTCACCTAAAAGGAGTTCAAATAAGTTACGTTCCTTCGCGGACCGATCATAAATATTTATCTGAGCTATCGTCCACGGAGCGTTTTTATGTAAAACTTAACATTTAGAGCTATTCAACTTACTACTACTTTTGGGTGCTCTCTAGTCAGCACTTCTCTTAACGGATGTTTTACAGCTCCTCCTCGCCTTATTAGTTCATTCACCAGGTGTTTTAATGAAGGATATGCATCATAAATGAGCGCATCTCTGAGACACTCCCTGCTCGCTAAGAAACCTCGTTAGTAAGAATAAGAGCAGCCTCCCCGCTATTTGCTCTTTATTTGGCCTTAGGCATGCCATGAAATCACTGCAGCAGACCCACGCCGCCCATCACTGCCGCCGGCAGTGGCGGTGCCGGTGGGGAGACGGCGTGGGGAGCTCTCGGTCGTGGGCCCGGAGGGAAGGTGGGGACGGAAGGTCCCCCCGTGGCGGGGCCGCCGCGGCGGAGCTGTCCAACGTAGCTCCGCTCCCGCTC
>NW_010552764.1:0-16400 GCF_000687285.1 Phaethon lepturus
GCCTTATCCCTCTCTGCAACTACTTGAAAGGGGGTTGTGGTGCGGTGGGTGTTTGTCTCTTCTCCCAAGTAACTAGCGATAGTATGAGAGGAAATGGCCTCAAGTTGCACCAGGGGAGGTTTAGATTGGATATTAGGAAAAATTTCTTCACTAAGAGAGTGGTCAAGCATTGGAACAGGCTGCCCAGGGAGGTGGTGGAGTCACCATCACTGGAAGTGTTCAAAAAATGCATGGATGTGGCGCTTTGGGACATGCTTTAGGGAGCATGGTGGTATTGGGTTGATGGTTGGACTTGATGATCTTGAAGGTGCTTTCCAACCTTAGTGATTCTGTGATTCTCTGTGAGTAAGCGGGGATGGAGGGCCCCCTGTGCTGAAGCTTGCAGGTGGTTTGACACAGTGTGAGCTGCTCTTGCTCATCCCAGTCAGGATTCCACTCGAAAATGAGAGACAGGTGCTTCAGATACCAAAATAAATTAATTCCCTTCCTTAGACCCATCACATTAACTTTTTCCCTTGTTGCTGTATCTGTTGACACAGCTGCCAAGAAAGGGTTGGTGCACCCACTTCAGCTGCCCCACCTGTAATGAATACGGTACCTTCTCCTCCAAACATAGTCCCTTCTGCCCCTCTCTGAAACTGTTGGAGTGGGTCCAGAGGAGGGACACCAAAATGATCAGAGGGATGGAACACCTCTCAGGACAGGCTGAGAGAGTTGGGGTTGTTCAGCCTGGAGAAGAGAAGGCTCCAGGGAGACCTTATTGCAGCTTTCTAGTACTTAAAGGGGGCTTGTAAGAAAGATGGGGACAGACAGGGCCTATAGCGATAGGACAAGTGATAATGGTTTTATACTAAAAGAGGGTAGATTCAGACTAGATATAAGGAAGACATTTTTCACAGTGAGGGTAGTGAAACCCTGGCCCATGTTGCCCAGAGAGGTGGTAGATACCCCATCCCTGCAAACATTCCAGGTCAGGCTGGACGGGCCTCTGAGCAGCTTGACCTAGTTGAAGATGTCCCTGCTCATGGCAGGGGGGCTGGACTAGATGACCTTTGAAGGTCCTTTCCAACCCAAACTATTCTGTGATTCTATAAATAAGAAAAGCTCCTTTAAGTGACAAAATGAAAAATTAGAAAATAACTGCTTTGTAGACAAAACTGGCTGCTCTTTCTTAGTGGAAGTCAGTGGTGGCTTCTGCAAAGGCTTCTAAAATGTCTTCCTAAGAGCTATGGGGTTGTGCCTATAGAATATATGGGCAGCTCTGCCATATGTTTAGTTCGAGATGCAGCATAGGGTGTGTGAGCTTGGTTGGCCAGAAATAGAGGGCAGAGTTAGTGTGCAGCCTTTCTGAACGGGGAAACGAGTACAATAGTAATTGGCTTAATTTCTGTACTGCCTCCAGTCCGCCTTGCAGAGGGGTTTTAATGCTTTTATTCATGGAAATTGCTCCTGCAAGTCCTGGGTTTGTGATTTTGTAAGTGGGAGCCTCGGCTTTCATTTGCTTCCTATTCAGGGTCCCTTCGCCAGCATAACCCCTCTGCTGCCAGTGCCGCTTCCTTGGCTGCGTGTGGTCCTTTTGCCGAATCCTGACACTTTTTTATTTTTGGTTAACATCAGAATGGAGCTGCAGAATAATTGCTCTTTCACTTTCCTCTTAAATAGGCCACGCTGCTCGTCTGCATAAATGTTCTCTTCATGCATCTTGTTGTTCTGCCTCGCAGGCTTCCTTGGGGTGGGGGGGTGGAAACACCAATCCACTTTATTTTTTTGAAAAGATGCCTTTTCTTCCTTGTGAATTGCCCTTGCTCTGTATGATAGCCAGCAATGGGCTCCAAAGGATGAATACTAAGCAGCTTTGCCAAGGTGCTATTCAGCTGTAAGACATCCTGTATATCCAGGGCTGTCCTGGAGGACCTTGAGGGCAGGGGGTTTGACGGTGGAGAGGAAGGCCACCTTGGCAGCTCCACCCGGCTCAAGCATTCGACCTGAAGCCAAAGACAGGTTTTAGCCACCTGCGCGCAGATCCTGGTGACGCGGGAGGACGAGCCACAAATGCAGTCGGTTTTCTCCAGGATGAAAGCCTTTGCTGTCAGGCTATTTAAAGGGAAACATCCCGAGGGTGAAGTCTGCTGGTGCGCAGCGGCTCCTGCTCCCTTGGCAGCTCCACCCGGCTCAAGCATTCGACCTGAAGCCAAAGACAGGTTTTAGCCACCTGCGCGCAGATCCTGGTGACGCGGGAGGACGAGCCACAAATGCAGTCGGTTTTCTCCAGGATGAAAGCCTTTGCTGTCAGGCTATTTAAAGGGAAACATCCCGAGGGTGAAGTCTGCTGGTGCGCAGCGGCTCCTGCTCCCGTGCCTCGGCTCGCCTCAAGCCTGCAGCTGGCAAAGGGCAGGGAGGGATGAAGGGAGCCCTGGGGGAAGGGTAGAGAGGAGCAAGGCAGGCTTTGCAAAGCTGGCCGCAGTGCCCCTGCCCCGCTCCCCCCGCCTGCCTACCCAGAGGTGAATGTGGTCGTCTCAAACGCGATAAGGTTTGGCCATGGACTGTGCAAAGCTCTGGCTCTACCACGAAGCATAGCACCAAGGAGTCTCCCTCCTTGCTGAAGTACTTGCCTGCAGAGATCACACAACTCGTGTCCAATAATGTTTACTCTACTGGATTATTTATCAGAATAGAAGCCATTTAAGAAGCTCATTCTTAAATGCTGGTTAGCTTTTATTGCGATGTTTTCCCAAGGCACAGAGGCCACCCTGAAGGAAACCTGTGGGGAAGAGCATATCGTGTGCCGTGCTGGGCTGAAGCCCATATCATTCTCACAGAGTGTGCTGCTTTTGGCTGGGGTAGAGTTAATTTTCTTCACAGTAGCTAGCATGGGGCTGTATTTCTGATTTGTGCTGGAAGTAGTGTTGATAACATAGAGATGTTTTAGTTACTGCTGAGCAGTGCTTTCGCAGCATCAAGGCCTTTTCTGCCTCTCACTCCACCCAGCAGCGAGCAGGATGGGGGTGCACAAGCAGTGGGGAGGGGACACAGCTGGGACAGCTGACCCTGACTGACCAGAGGGATATTCCATGCCATATGACGTCATACTCAGCACATAAAGCTGGGGGAAGAAGAAGGAAGGGGGGAACGTTCAGAACGATGGTGTTTTGTCTTCCCAAGTAACCATTATGCGTGATGGAGCCCTGCTTCCCTGGAGATGGCTGAACATCTGCCTGCCCGTGGGGCGTGGTGAACAAATTCCTCATTTTGCTCTGCTTGTGTGCGCAGCTTTTGCTTTACCTGTTAAACTGTCTTTATCTCAACCCATGAGTTTTCTCACTTTCACTCTTCCAATTCTCTCCCCCATCCCACCGTGGGGGAGTGAGCAGCTGCGTGGTGCTTAGCTGCTGCCTGGGGTTAGACCAGAGCCAAGGTGGAGCTTGTTACAAAAAAAAAAAAAGTCTAAGTCAGACCATGGGGGAAAATTGAAGCACATGGAAGAGGAAGGATGCGTGTGGGAGCGGTGCCCATGCCTAGAGGGGTGAGGACAGTGGGGTGTTTGGCTCGCCTTGTGTGACTCTGCGTATTTAGAAGAAAAAAGGAGTGGCACAGAAATGTGACCTGAGATTGCTGCCGCAGGCTGTGTCTTGCTTTACATGCATCGATGTAAGGTAAGCATGGGTTTTATGTTTTTAAATAGTAAAGAGGAATGTAGGGGCTTAGGAGACATCCTGAGACTCCAGTCCAAGACTGCAACCTCTACCATCGCCCACAGCTCATTATAGACTTCTGTTTCAGACTGTCCTAGCTCTGTAACAGAGGTAATTAGGCTGGATCTTGTTCTGCTTCTCTTAGTTGTTTCAGAGCCTCTTTGCTCTGACAATTAGAAACCAGATAAGAAAACGGGAGCAGTCACATGGGGTCAGCTGAAGGATCCTTCTGAGTACCATATGTCCAGTGTTAGTGAATAGCACATTTAAGCGGGCAAAGCAAAATCTCTTAAATTAATAGAAGTTAGAATATAGCCAAACCAAGCAAACTATTAGACTCTGGAAGAAAGCACACAGTATTTGTGAGGCCACTTCTGAGTGTATTGTGTCCAGTTGTAGGGTCCTCTGTACAAAAGGAGCACTGACATGCTGGAGCAAGTCCAACAGAAGGATGCAGCATACCAGGAGAGGACAGGAGACATGGGTTTGTCCTTCCTGAAGAAGAGAAGTCCGAGAGGAGACCTTGCTGCTGTCTGCAACTACCTTACAGGAAATACAGAGCCACGGTTGTCTTGGAAGTGCACAGTGTAAGGATGAGGGGCACCAAATGGAAGTTACATGCAAGGAAATCCCAGTTAGACCTTAGGAAACAATTTTCACAGGGATGGTGGGCAAACCATCTCCTGCACAGATGTGCAAAACTCTCCCAGACAAAAGCTTGCTGTGACTTTGAAGCTGGTTGTGCTTTGGGTAGGGCTTGGGCCAGATGGTCCCTTCCAACCTCAGTTATTGTGTGATTCTATGTTTTGTTTATAAGTACACCTGATTTTATTTTTTCATTTATACGTATACCTGTAGTTCAGGCAACTACAGGTGTAATCAGCAGTGCAATTACCAGAGTGCAAACACCGTTGTCCAACACCTCCCATAGTAAAACCCCATTTTCACTTTCTTGTGATGTTACCAGATGGCACTTGTTTAGGTTGAAACTGTCAGAGAAGCTCTTTGCACAGCATCTTTTCTTTCAGTACGTTCATCCCTTTGCCATTCCAGTTTATGTGCTCTAACCATTTCAAAGAACAAGTTTTCTGCAAAAGTCATGACCAAGAGCCAGGTGGTGGCTGGGAAACCAGGCAGCACCTCCAGCAGATGTGGCTTACAGGCTTATCAGATGACTGACACTCCAGCTATACAGATGATCAAGAGCCACACTTGAGCTCAGCTCCTGGGTCTCCTTTCTGTAGTGGCCCTCTTTTCTGGAGGGTGGCACTGACAGCCATGTGCAGGTGTTTCTGAGCACCATCTGGTGTTGGTGGGAGCCCTGCTCCACCACCTCCAAAATCTGGCCCCAGCCCCCAGGGTTTCGTGCCCAGAGGGTGCCTGTGGCTTGCATGGTGGCTCTGTATTGGCACACTGGGGACAGAGCCCAATTTCTTGGAGTCAAGAAGATCTGCTGGGCAATTACAAACTAAGATGGGACAGCAGGTCCAAAAGGAAGTAGGTCCATCTCCTCTGCCACCTGCAGAAGGCCAATCACTCTGAATTCACTGCTCTTTGAAGTCAGCTGCACCATGCTTGGTTAAAATGGCCAAAGCAATCTACACATAGCCTTTGCTGTGCTGCTTTAACTACATCAGGTGAAAACCATATTTCAAATGAAGCTGGTGGAGATCCAGGGCATGAGCAAGCCCTCTGGCATAACTGCCCATATTGTTCTTTCTGCAGCCTGTCCTCTAATGCTTTAATGCAGAAGGCAGCACTGAAAAGTGATAGTCATATCCAAAGGACCATCACTCTCACTTGTGAACCCTTCACGAACCCAGGAAAAAAAATCAATAAGGGGTTTAAAAAACCCCCACAAAATCATATTTCATCAGATCCACAGAGCAGGTTTAGAGTTGTTTTGCATCTGGAAAAAAAAATTTGCAGTGTAGGATTCTCTGTAGGGGATTAGGTTTCGTTTTAAAACTTTAAACAAACATGGAAATCTTAGCATAAGCTTCTCAATGATTAAGCATTCTGGCATAAACTTAGGAATAAAGAGCATAATGCTGGGACTCAGGAGACTTTAGGATTGCTGTCTTCTCTACCACTGTGCAACCTGCAGTGTGACCATCTCCTGCTTCATTTAAGCTAGATCATCCAGGCTAACTTCTGCCTTCTGACTTCAGTGGGAGCTGAGGACTTAAATACTGCTAGAAGATCTGTGTGCTCAGTTTTCTCTCTTTCATTGCTGCCTGCTCATCTTCAAGGTGTTGCAAGAGCTCTGGTCCCTGTGTGTTTGTAAAATGATGAGCTCTGATCTTTACTGCTCTTCTCTGAGGGACATTATAAGGATTGGAGCCACCACATCCCTGCTTTGGCTGTGTCCAATGCTACCAACCACAGCTTGAGGTCTATGGCTGTAAAGAGCGACACTGGTGTTAATGACCCTGGGTGGGCTGCACTGAGGTGCAACCAAGGGCTGCAGCGAGGCTGAAACAACCTGTCGTGTCATTTTGTGTGACCGGCACTGGAGCCCTGAGCCCGCTGGGAGCCGCCGCTGGCAGCGCCTGTCCCCGGCACGAACAGTTCCGCGTCCTTGCCTGCACGTCCACAGCATGCGTGGGAGGAGGTCCCCTCCTTTTTATTTTAAATGAAATAATGCGAGGCTAAGCTTGTCTGGAGTAAAAGAAACCCATCACACCAGAACACGTGCTCCCACTGACACCAAAGGCCACAGCGGAGTTGCCACTTGCTCAGTCCCACAGCCCTGGGCAGCGCCGGTGATCCCCACATGGTCCTGTGCAGCAGTGTCTGACTCGGTCCCTTCTCTGGATGGAGCAAAATGTCTTGTGTGGCTATACGCCCGCTGACCCCGGGTACAAAGGTTGGCCGACGCATGTTGTGTGGGTGGCAGGAGTGGGTTTTCTCCTCCTCTTTCATGTGACATAAATGGGAATGACCCAGGGTTTATGAATCCCAGAGCTGGCCCAGAAGTCACAGACCCAACAGGCGATCTGTATTTTCTTTTGCAAGATTCATTTTGGGCACAGGACGTGTGGGGTGTCAGTACTTAAGGGAAAGGGCTGGTCATCTGTCCTGTGTGTAAAATGGCATCCACCCATGCAGTTCAAATACACAATCAAGGTGGTTACGGACTTACTTCAGCTTCTGACCTCATTTTCCTCATGCTTTGTGGGGAAAAAAAAGGATTGTTCCCTGTTTGCCCAAACAAGCCAGCGATGTTTGGTGTGTGTACCTGTACACAGCCGGGCTGGGAGAGGTATGTGTGGTGTACAAATGTGCTTGTGCTCGCAATACAGCTTTGATTGCACAGTTGTATTGCAGATGGAGCTGACATCAAATAATATTGTGTAACAACAGAAGGTTTTTCCAGAGTTACACAATGGTTGGATCCTGTACTGAGATCAAGGAACTCCAACTAATTGATTGCAGGTAACAAAGCACGCCCTAGACACTGGAAACTTTGTACATTACATACAGCAACACCACCCCTCACCCCCCCGAAACTGTCCCGACATAGTCAATAACATTTTAATTTGTTTTGCATCAAGATTAATGTGCTTAGCATAATTGAGGGAACACAGATAAAAAACACCCGAACTAATACTCGGTGTCTACTATAGTGGAAAATGAAAGGCACCTGACAGCCTTTCATGGGGGTCCCATCTGTGAGCAACAGGGGAAAAAAAAGTCAAAGCAGCAGCAAAATCCCAGCTAAGAGCCTCAGATGATGGTGACACCTCAACAAAGCAAACTTTTACATGTGGTTGCAGTGAAGCCTAAATTTTCCACTTTGAATAGCCAGGGGAAGCAACCTCTGTCAAACCTGGTTTCCCCAAGGTACGTTGGACATGCTGCCAAGGGAGCATGTCCTAGGCCAAAAAAAAAAAAAAAAAAAAAGAGGAAAAAAACAACTGAAAAATGATAGCTGCTTTTATTTATCTGGCTTATAGAAAGAGGGACATTTTAGAAGCAGCACCCTGGTGAGCTCTGGCTTTCAATCCTTTTCCTGTTGCTTCTAGATAAGTCCTGCTGTAAATCCCTTGCAGTTACAGCATCTTGGTTATTTCTGGGAGAAGGATGAAGCTGCCATCTTCTGACATATCCCCAGCAGACTCTCTTCCAGGGCACAACCATCTCCAGGCAGAGACACTTAGATTCAGCTGGCACAAGACCAGACAAGGAGAGCGGAAGACTTTTCTCTGCATAAGACACGTTGCAGGGCTTTTAGCAAATGCACCGTGGCTGCCACAGTCAGTGTTGGCAGCCTCTCCCCTCGCTGCCGAAACACCCCTGCAAGGCAGCACTGGTGGAAAATATATATACTTGGCGATATAGCAAAAAAAATCCCCACACACCTAAAAATCAAAGGTAGGGTTACTACAGAGACCCAAGTTACTGTCTGCTCCAGGAAAATTAGAAATTATTTCTGCCGTACATGGGAAGCCAGGGAGAGCCTGGCACCAGAGTCAGGTGGGAAAAATGACCAAGAAAGAGATCACGCTCCCAAGTGAAGCCTTCAGCCACCAAATACCCTGCTAAGGAGGGGATGTTCGAGATGGGGAAGTACAGTAGGAGGTTTATTTGCCCCTGGAGCTGTAGCGTGAAATTTATGCAGATGTTATTAATTGAAAACATGTGCCGGGACTTATGCATTACTGCAGTAAAACCAAAGTCAGGAGTTGTCCTCCATCACGAGAAGGGGGTCACGTGAAGTCGTGAGATTTCACCTCTTGTTTGCCATCCGTGCATTTTATATCAGCTCTTTGTGATTAAATTAAGCATACAGCATGGTTTTATAGGACAGCCTGAGCTTTTCATAAAACATCTTGGCAAAAAAGAATTTTTCTCAAGATATACAGTGAAAACAGCAAGGGTTTTTCCATAACCACCAAATAATTGTTCCAGATATATTACTGTACCAAACAGAACCTGTTCTCTTTATATCTTTTGTTTCTTGGTAAACACAGTGCTCACTGCAATGAGGAACATCTGAAAGGCAAAATCTTGTGATCGAAGATGTTATCTGAGGTATTTTTTGTGTTCACGGGGCACATTACTGACAGTTGCTCTGTGCTTCACTACAAGCTCAGAGAATAACAAATTACCAGGAAAAATGTTTCTAGTCCATAAACCAGTGTTTATGCCCCTCAGTCAGAACCTGGCGGTACTTCCTAAAACTGGTCAGAAGAAACAGCTTTCTGCATATTTTGTAAAAGCTTGAATCATTTTTACTTCCTTGCATTTTTTTTCACTTTTCTTAAAAAATTTGAAAAAACCCCTTTCCAAATCCTGAGATCTGATTTTTTTTTTTTTTAGAAGAAGCACCAAATGCCAGAGGAGGATGGTATCAGGATTTACAATGTACCAGTCCAAATCTGCGCTCTGCCTTAGGCAGACCAAATTCCGATTAGCCCTTGAGGTTCAGCCAGAGATACGATCCTTGTTTTCCTTTTTATCCTTTTCTTTTGAGCTGATGCACCATCTTTGTCATCCCCACACGCCAGGTCAGCTTAAGAACTGTGGCCAAACGAAAGCAGTAAGTCTCTGAGCTGATACCCAGAGGAACGGCTTAGGCTGCTCTGCCGAGAGCAGGAGGCATCACTCCTGTGACAAAAGAAGTTATTCGATTGCATGTGTTAAACTGGGATAGAGAGGTTAGAAAACTGCTTTTGGACAGAGCTTGTTGCATGGGTTCAGTGTGTGTGGAAGAACAAACTTCGTGTTAGAATGTCTTGTCTCCCTCATTTTCTTCTTTTTAAAACCCTAAATGACCCAGACGGAAAGAAAAGCGCCTGTGCTTTGCTCACCTGCAATTAGGAAGGAAACAAGTTTAAACTGTGCATGTTTGTGTGTGGCAAAGGGAGGACTCGTGCTCCCCAGTCGGCCCCCAAAATTATGGCTAATAGGACTAAATAGTGTTTTGCAACTGGGCTCTCGGCAAGCGATAAACTGCCGTCAGAAGGCACGCCTGCATACTACCCACAAAACACCAGCGTGCTTTTGCATGTATCACGCTATTGTTATTATAATGGAAAATAACTAGCTGTAAACAAATTATATGACTCGATACAGCCCTTTAATGAGTTTAACTGCATACCTAGTGGTAGGTAAAAGGTAAAGCAACAGTGCTAGACAAGTCATTTCTGGACCCATTACAAGCAATTTGCAAGCGCAGGCATCCCAGTTTTGTAACCTCACTCATCTTCGTTTCCTTCGAACCCTAGGTCTTCTTGCCAGCGTCCAAGTGCTCCGGCTTCTTTGTGGAAATGGTTTGCCTTTACTTAGCGCTCTTGCTCTGGCTCCGCTTGCGCAAGCATTGATAAATGTTTAACTCCATTGATACAGCCTGGAGTGAAAGAGAAAAGCAAATCTTCTATGGATGGGGACTAATATTTTCCCCTAAATTTGCCCTTTTAATTATTAAGGGTTGTGTTTGCCTAGGGGTGCTACTTTTGTTACGTGCTTCGCAAATGCCTGAAGTCGCTGCTGTAAGCTTCACCAGGCAATATTAGCAAATGGGAGCACCTTTCTGAGCCCGCACCTCCCTGCTTATCCCACGGCCTCGCGTTTTCGACATCTCCCCTACACGTAGGGAACCGCTTGGCAGACAGTAGGGCATACAGGGATCCTGATAAAGAAAAACGAAAGCAAAGGGATGGGCTCAGAGTGCGCCCATTGTGCAAGACCCTGAGAGTCTGGGCTGCGGCAGCCAGAAGGTGTGCGGGTGTCTGGCAGGCAGCTCGATGAGGGGGGAATAGGGGCACACAGACAAATTGTGGGAGCTGCTGGAAGCCCCAGCCTTGCTGTAAAGAAAGGGGAACCCATGTGCCAGCAAGTGGTCATCGAATAAAGCAGTACACCTGCACCCAGGCTGTTGGAAGACAAAGCCAACCCTGGCAGTGGAACGGGTACGCTGCACGGTTTATGGGGTGAGGCGAGGCAGCCGGTTTCTCCCAGCTCCTTGTGTGATACAGTGCAGGACAGGCACGGGTCTTTGCGTTACAGCACAGCCCAGCGAAAGAAGGGACCTGGCCCCGTCTGTCATGGGCACCGCGGGACCCCAGGGTGGCGGCTCGGCAAGCCCCTGGCGCGCTGTGGCTTGCTGGGGGTAGCGCGACAAAGCGTGGCGTGACGCAGCGCTCGCTGGCTTCACCCCCCTGTGAATCTTTAAAGCCTTTTTGAACTGATAGCCCATTCCCTGGCCTTTACAGCATATTTCTTTAGCATGTTTCCTGGTGCTTTGGGGGGGAAAAACCCAACGCAAACCAGACCCAGCCAAAGCCAACTCTCCAGTGCTGCAGCTTAGGCAAATGATGCTGGCTCAACTGATCTCACCGCTGGGAAATGCGGGCTTCTCCCAGAGTGGTGTCTGCTATGGGAGGAAAAAGTAGAATAAGGAAAGGGTGGAACAGGAGAAGAGGAAACACTCAGACTGTTTTGCAGTAAGAGCTTACGGCCGTTTGCCTATGATGGCAGCGCGCGCCAGCCCACAGCACAGCCAACACCAGCGAGGGCCGCCCGCCGGGGCTCTGCCGGTGAGCGGCTGCGGGCGCCGTGAGCGAAACCCTCCTCAGAACCCGGTGTTGCCCTCTGGGGAAAGATGGGAACATGGGCCGTGCATGGCGCAGGTCAGGGCCACGGGTAAGTCCTGGGGTGCTCTGCAGGGACTTGTCTGCTGCGGACACCCCCAAGGCACGCGAGGGATGAACCAAGTTGTGCAAGGCAAAAACGTATCAGGATCCCATATAGCTGGCTTCCGTTTGTATCGCTCACTAAATATTTGATGAATGTTAACTGCCTAGCCTGCTTCAGCCCTTCTGCCCACCATGGCCTTGACTGGCTTCTCTGTTTTTCTCTATTATTGATGCATTTTAAGGAAGACAGTGTCTCGTGACACAACAATGACCTTAGATGTGAAGAATGAAAAAAGAAAAAAAGAAGATACAAAACCAGAATATAAAACAGAGGCAGCCCTGGAAAGAGGAAAGTGATATGCGGGCAAAGGAAAATATAAATCGAGTAGCCGGACACTCTCAGCAGTTTACAGTAGAGAGGAAACCAGCAATGTCTGGGGATGAAAGTGTATGGAGAATCATGTTAATTTTCTGTCCCATCCTAAAAAAAAATTTGGATTTCACCCTGGGAATTGCACAAGCATGAATTTTATTGATACAAACATATGGAAGAATTACAGACGAACTTCATTTTGTATGAAATCGTTCATTGCAAAATTTTAAAATTCCATACTAATTCAGAGTATATCTAGTCTTACTGCTATAAATATCCATGAAGGAGGAAGAAAAGGGGTGCAGGTAGGACCCCAGAAGGCAGGAGGGTTTTTATGTGGCAGGGACCCCAGTAAGGTCAGTCAATGCATGGTTCTCCTCGTTACCGTTGAGAGCAGAGATCGCTGAGCCAAGGTGCTCTCTGGCCTTGTCAAAATTGGGGAAAACATATCAGAAGCAATAAAAAATAACCCATCGTTCTGATGGATGAAGCCCCACAACAGCCCTTGCTCCGGTATTTCAGATGTTGGGATTCAGTTTAAACAAGCATAGGTCTCCTGAGTGGACCCACTCACGGCAAGTCTGGGAATGGGTAGCTGCGGCTCCGTGAGCCATTTTTCTCCCCTTCCTTATTAACAAAACATGGTGGGTCTTTTTTCGTCAGCCAAAAAGAAGAAAGAAATGGTGGGTAAGTGGCAAAGAGCAGCCACTGGCCTTCACCAAAGATGATCGCAAATACCTGTACGTTGGCATTGCCGATACCCGCTCCCCACCTCTCCCTGTGCTGCCTCGGGGATGTCCCTGCTCCCTGGATCAAAAGGGCACGCCAGCTCTGGCGTTAATCCTACAGCTGAGCGCTGTGAAAAAATCCGCGAGCTAGGGTGGGCGTCGCACGTCTGAGACGACGGCATTTGTATGGGTCTGTGGATGTGCGTATCCATCGTGCTGGCTCTGCGAGCAGAGACTGGGCCATGCCGCTTCTGTGAAACTCGCTGATCTATTGCTTTATTTTATTTCTAGTGACAGGTCCCAGGGCGCGGTTCACTTATTTGCCCTCTAAAAGCTCCACCTTTTATTCTTTACTTTTTTTCACCTTCCATCCCACCAGCACGAGAGGGAAGTGCCTGGGAAGAGGAGACATGGCGAGCCAACGGGCAGCGCGTATGAAGCACCGCCCCAGCACGCAGCGGCAAGAAAGTGCCGAGGCAGAAGCTGAGAAAGGATTAGCAGGGGACACCAGAAAGGCCAGGTATCATTCTGTAGGTGCAGACCCCTACTCACTGAAATAAGAAAGCTTTCATCACTTTGGTTTCTGTAGGAGAAGCATTTAGCGTCTGTTAGTTTCTACTTCTCTTCCCTAAAACACCAGTTGGGTGTGGGTGGATAATGCAAATACCAGCAGCGCCAAAAGGGTAAGATAGGTGCCTCATAAGGAAGGGACAGGTGGAAGAGTTCATGCAGAAGTTAATTATTTGCAAATTGGCAGCTATACTTTGACCTCAGATACTTGAAGACCTGCCTAATGACACCTCTGGGCCACGAGCAGTTGTCTGTAAGACTTGATGGAGGATGAGTCAAGCTGTGACAGGCAAGAAGGACAAATAGGGTGGCTGTCTTTAAAACTGGGGTGAGAGGAGAAGCTGGGGAATTGAAGACTAGCCAACTTAATTTCAATACCCAGGAAAATATTGGAGCAAATAATCAGACAGACTAGCTTACACTTGATGATAAAAAGAACGAGCACTAAATGAGCGAGAGTGAATTTATTTCCTTTTCCAGCCACTCACCAGTCTCACAGAAAGGAGAGAGGCCATAAATGTCATGTGCCTTGGCTTCCAAATACTTTTTGACAGTGCCTCTGATGTCATTCTCATCGTAAGTAAGCTCAAAAGAGAGATTTACGAGAGGGTGACACAAAGCTTGTGGGAACACCAGAGCAAGAGGCCAAGCGGCAGCAGGCACGGTGGCAAGGTACACCAGGAACAACAGGGCGAGCTAAAGTCGGGGAGCACCATGTTTCTGAGACCAAAGCAAACGCCACGCTGGGATGTACAAACAAGGACACAGCTTGCCAGGCGCAGGCAGGAGCCCTTTTCCTCTACCCTGCAGGGGCAGAACTGCAGCCGGAGGTGAGGCAGTCGGTTTTGGGATATGGCACCCCAAGAAGGAGTGTGCCCTGTTCGGACACAGCGCGGGGCAGCCACGGGGCTGACGGAGGGCCTGGAGAACACCACCTACGGGGAAAGACAAAATGCACTGTGGTTGTTCTGCCTGAAGAAGGAAAAAAGAGTATTTCAACGTGTGGGGCTGCGAAGCGGGAGAGAATTACTCTACTCTCTGCCTGTGAGGCAGCAAGGAAGTTTCTGGTTAGTCACTGGGAGATAATTATAGCTGGTAAGGGCAGTGAGGCAGGGGACAGATGACAGCGATGGAGGCTCCACCGCCTCCATCGCTGCATATCTTCGAAGACAAACAGTGGGTACAGGTTATGTATTACTATTTACATTATACTGTAAGTAATATTTTTATATGGCATATATAATACCCTAAGTCAGTAAGAGACAGTAAATAGCCCACTGGGATCGCTTCCAGCCTGCGTTCCTCCACCGAGCACAGCTCAGGCTGAATTTCTACACGTCATGTGTCGTTTGTAGGAGAAAAATCACCTACACAGAGCACAGCGTGAATGCCAAGCGAGCAGTTTCCCCCACTGCAGTGCACTAGCCCGTGCTCTCCACGCCATGGGACATATCCAGATATGAGGTGTCTGTCAGAGGCTCCACTGAGTCAAGATCTGTAGAGAGCAAACTGCAGCAGGGCAAAATCTGAACCACCCCTAAGTACCAAACGAGGACAGCCCAGGGACCCCAGAGAAAGATTTGTCTACAGGTTGGGGACATAGCAAAACTGGTATTGTTTTGGCTTTGGAGCTCTTAGGGCAAGATTTGCACACGCTTTCAAATGTGTCCCCATTTCTGAACAAGCAAACACAAAGTTTAAGTCCTTACCTAATCACTGGACTCCAGAAGCTGGAGCTTTAAGAGAAACAAAGTAACTGTGGCTCGCGCCATAGCTGTGGCTGCTGGACGTGTCTGTAGTTGTCTCTTCTCCTGCCCGCGTGCCCAGGGCAGCCTGAATTTGAGACTTGATTTGGAGAGCGGCCTCAGCTTCTCCAGTTTGCTTCTAAGGGGCTGCTGACAAGAAAAAAATAAACTGAAAATCTTTTTAGCTGTGGGTACATAGCTGGCCTGTGCTGCCCTAATTCGTATGCCACTGCAAACAGTGAACTATGTTCTAGGAATTACGCTTTGAACCCTAAAATTTTCACCAGCTCATGAAAGGCATTTTGATAATTACGTCAAGCATAAGGGAAACATCTCTATAGTTACTCAGTAACTAAGATATTTTGTCAACACAGAAGTGACAGAGTTCTTATTGCCTTATTCAGAAAAACTGAACTATTTACAAGAGAGGCATTCAATATATTGTATCTGCTAATGCTGCATTTCAGTGGTATGGCCATGGTAATCAAGACTCCTTAATAGCCTAGAGCTTGTCATGTTTGAATCATGGTGGAGACCCTTTAAAAAAAAAACAACAGTAATGCTTGCAGTGAATGTTTTATATATATAAAGTGTACTTTATTGGATGGAGAATTCAGTTGACTTAGTGAATCAGAGGACACAGATATTGTAAAGTTACTGATCTTCAACTCTTAATTTACTTCTAAAGACATGTACCGTTGTGCAGGAACCTACACTACCAAGGGCATTTGAAGGCATCTGAGTTTATTTAAGTCAGGGTAAAAGAAGAAATTTCTGGTAAATAGGGCAGAAGAAAGGGTACAGGTTATTCAGAGAAGCCACCTCTGTCTGTGGGTCGGTGAAGTTGCCCCCTCCTACACCTCAGCTGTGAGGAAACAGCTGTTTAGGAGGGTCCTTTTAAGCATGGATGCTGGCATATTGCTGGGAGGTTGGCTCTTTGCAATGTTTTGCTACTGCCTTTTGATTTATTGTATGTACTGTTCTCTCTCCCCCCTGTGTTTCAAAATGAATGAAAGAGATTAGCTGTGACAAGCAGTATGGGGAAAGTGTGCATGAAAATAGGACGAGGAGGAAATGGCTTCAAGTTGCGCCAGGGGAGGTTTAGACTGCTTATTAGGAAAAATTTCTTTACTGACAGAGTGGCCAAGCATTGGAACAGGCTGCCCAGGGAGGTGGTGGAGTCACCATCATGGGAAGTGTTCAAAAAACATGTAGACATGGCACTCTGGGACATGGTTTAGTTGACATGGTGATGTTGGGTTGATGGTTGGTCTTGATGATCTTAAAAGGTCTTTTCCAACTTAATGATTCTGTGATTCTAAAACGGGGAACCTTTAAAGTATAAAATAAACCCCAGTGTTCAATACTCCGCAGTTGGATGTAGTCAGGATAATTGTTGCTCTTTTGCAAGAGGAATGAGGCGTGCAAAGCCACGGGCCAAAGATAAGTGGCTTGATGGGGCTGGAGGGGAGGAAGCCGCCGGCAAGGCCGCTGGAGCTCCCCTCGCCGCGGAGGGCGGCGTAGGCCATCGCTGCCTTCGCGCAGCTCGCCACAGCCGCATGCTCCTCGGACCAGCCTGCCGCGCCGGGCCTGGCCCCTGGCTTCCTCCACCCCGGCGGCTCCCGAATCGGGGGCGCTGCCTCCAGCTG
>NW_010552764.1:16415-19987 GCF_000687285.1 Phaethon lepturus
CCCTTCAGAGGGACAAGGGGAGCTCCCTTTATTAACACTCCCTTTCATTGACAGCGAGTATGGAGTATTATGCAAACGAATTTCACTGAAAAGGGGGAAAAGAGGAAACTGTTGGAAAAGAAATGACAAGATGCCCTGCTGCTCTGAAGCAATTCCCTTGCTCTTTCTAAAGTAGGCTGCATAAATATTGATTTAGCCGGGATATGCCCTACATTCATTTGCACAGACATAATAAATGTGCTTAAGAATGAGAAATCAATCTTGTTTTCCTGCGTGGTAAACTTGTACAGCGAAGAACGGGCAGAGATAATGCAAATTACAGCTCTCGGGCTTGCCACTTAAACATCAAGTCGGAAAAGGTGTTCTTGGGGAACACATGAGAAAAAGATCGTCTCACCTATTTGTTTATTTTCAGGTATTTCCATTAATCCCTACAGAGACCATTTAAAACACACTCCCACTCCGATTCTAGTTATAACCTAACATCTAATTAGTTTTGCCTGCTGAATTTGTTTAGGTTACTTTTTCACAACCTTCTCCAAGCAAGGCGAGGTATAACCTTAGGCATCCCTATAACTTTATTGCTCCCTCTGCCATTAGCTTTCTGTGTGGTTGAGCATTGCAACACCGTAACTGGGAAAATCACATCATTAGGTTGCAAGAGCGGTAGAGTTTCTGCACTAAAGAGCCACGGGGCGGCTTCTGAGTCACTGGGTGATTAATAATTAATACAGAACTGTTGGATAATCTGTTTAGACAGTCACAGTGTCGGAAATCTATTAGTATTTTCTCTGGAGAACACTGCTACTAAAATAATAAAATTTGAACAAGGCCCCTGTCATCACAATCCTACTAAATTACCAAAATAGTGCAAAGCTGTATACAGCTTGCACTGTATACTTGCTATACAGTATAGTGAAAGATTCTGCATTTTTACCAAGCAAAGTCTATATGTGTTCATAAAGTAGAAGATGTGGTGGACGTTAGGTGACAGAGATAAGGATTTGCGAGTTCACCTGGATCTTAAAAGAAAATGATTCAGCTCTTTTTAAAGTATCTGATTTGCCTTGTTTGAGCTACCATTTGGCCAATTCCTCTGTCAGTTTTATTGGCTCGACTCATTTTCAGTTATTTCAACTTCATTTACGGATTCTAAGTTACCTATGATCTTCGGAAAGCATTTAAAATGTTTATGTTGTTGAAAAGAGAAAATAACTTTAAATTAAAAATGCAGATTCCCTTTTCATAAACGTAACTCGAGCACGTGATGCAGTAAATGAACGGAGTAGGCTTTAGATGGTGAAAACGGTATGTTTAAAGACTTGGCAAAGGCAGGAAGAAAAAATGAGTCAAGTGATCCCTATTTCTTATAATCACTCACCACGCTGACAGAGCTCGTCACTGTTGGCCTGGAAATAAAATAATTGTCATGCTGCATTTCAAAGCTGTGATACAGGAGCTGCGGGATGTGTCTTTCTGTTTCACAACATTGTTATACATGGAGATACTCACCTATACTGTAGGAATGCTGAACTGTAGACTATTCCTGTGTCACACGAGTGTGGTTTATTTGAACACTGACCAAAATATGCAGAACTTGATAACTAAAAATTTACTCTTGGTGACTAATGATCCTGTGTTAAAACGCTGGATATTCTGACAATGGACAGATAATCCATATTATAAAATGCGTTTTTTTCAGCTGCATGTTCAATGTGATTTGTAGCTACACTGTAGAAGCAATCCAAAAAGATAAATTTGCTTACTGAAGGTAGCTGCCAGGCTCTACTACATGGAGGAGCAGAAGCACCAGCTTACAGAACGCAGTGTCTTCCAACAAAATGGTTTCAGCCAAAGAAATGGAGCTTAGAGAATAACGCAATGTTACAGCTGAAGAACCAGGATAATGGAGCCTGTAACATCTGCTCAAATGTAGTGACACCAACAAGAAACACTTCTGTCCTTGTTGTTATACCTTGTTAAGGCAGAGTGTAAACATGACATGACCCCAGCACATCAGGGAGTTTGGGAACAGAAGACTCTTGCTATTGCAGTTACCCTTCCCCTGCCAAAGAAGGAACTTTGCCAGCAAAACTTTTAATGAAGATGTTGTTTGGGTCGTTTTCCAACAACTTTTGCGAGAAGGAAAAAGGGATCCCGTACTTAATTAGCCTTTTTAATAAGGAGTGTTCTTGTGTCTGTTTTACAGCTGGAACAAAGGGTTAGGGTTAGGCTGTTTGCTTAATTTTTGCCTTATAGTAAGAAATGGTATTGAATCGTTCCTGGAAGGAAGATAGTGGGGGGAAAAAAATAGAAAAAATCTTTGGTGTGTTATAAAGATAAACTTTCCTAAGAAATAGTTCAAGATTTTCCTTTGGCTGCAAATTACTGTTGAGTTTGATTAACCAGAACCCTTAATTTGCTTATTCTACTCTGTTGTGATTTCCCCTGGTTTGAAGCAATGGGAAGCCATTCCTAGCCCCTGTCCAGCAAAGCCACCCATAAATACATGCTGCTTGTTTCCCATCCACAGTATAAGCACAAGGGAATATTCAATTAACTTGAAAAGGGACACATTTAAAACTGATAAAAAGGATGTAATTTTTTTGCACAACATACAATTACTCAGGTGAATCCCCTCCTTCCTAGTGTCACCACAACCAAAACCTTAGCAGGAGTCGCAAGAGGACTGGTAATACATGCATAAAAATAAACAAGAGCTTTGGAAGGCATTTACACTCTCATGCTTCTGGGGAGAGGCCAACATCCAACCACTGCAGTTTTGGGAACAGGTTCCTGAGGGCGGTTACCCCACACCATCTACCAGCATGGTCCTTGCATCTTTCCTTGAAGCGTGTGGTAACAACCAGTTTGCAGCAGGACGCTACCTAGAAGGACCAGTAGTCTAATCCACTTATATTCCTGAAAAGATGTAGGTAGAAAATATTGAAAATTATTTATAAATCATTTCTATATCTCAACTCTTGCAAAAAAAGAGCCATTGGTTAGGTATCTGACAGTCGTTACACTCATTTGACAGCGACCACATTGACAACCAATTTCTTGCCGCGTGACTCAAACTGCTAATTTCAGCCTGTCAAGTCTTGCCTCACTTAGGTTTCGTGCATGATGAGGCCCTGGGCGATGTGATCTCACTTTGACGTTTGCCCTACTCCGAGAAGGATGATCTCCAGAAGAGGTCCAGCGGTCATCCACCATAATGCACCTTACTTATCAATACTTCCCCTCTGCAATGAGACGTGTTCATTGTAAATCTTGTATATAGAGGCTTTCCAAATTCCTTGGCTTCCTTCAGTCCATGCATCCCTTCAGGGCAACACACTGGTCATGGAGCAGCCTGCCTTTGTACCTGCCTGGCCTCGGTCACTCAACGGTGAGTCCGGAGCAGTGTGACTGCTTCCTTTGACAGCTGGCCCATGCCACTGATGACAGGAGAGTCAGCAGAGCTTTTCTCGCTGCTGCTTTCCTCATGTTCCTGCACAGCTCCCCTGGGGGCTCCTGAGTCTGGCTGCTGATTTTGGAGAGCTACATGGTCTGTCTGATTCGGAAGA
>NW_010552764.1:20018-27400 GCF_000687285.1 Phaethon lepturus
TTCATTCTCAGAGCAGGCGATAAGGAGCAGGCATGCCAGAAGGTAAACACTCCCTCAAGGCAGCAGAGCTCTGGCTAAAGCACCCGAAAACAAAGTGTCACACACTGGGAATGAGCAGATACTTTTTGCAAGCAATGCCACCACGTGGGGGAATGATGTGGTAAATGGTTGTCCGCCAGTCACCTAAGAATCCGCAGGTTCCTTGTACACTGTGGTATCTGATACGGAGAAAATAGAAATGGGCAGCCAAGAATGGTAGGACACAAAATATTTGGCTATCCCACAGAAATGCATGCAGTCCAGCTGTGCTAAGTCATGGTGGACATGAGCTCTGCCAGCATCCCAGCTGCAAATGTTGTGGAGAAGAGCTCTATGACGAGATCTTACTTGCTGTACTGTAGACCATCCACATGGAGAAAACATCAGTGCTGTTTTTTTTTTTTAAAAAAACCTGATAGCTCATGGTCACAGACACCAGGCTAGCTCCCTCCCTCCGCCTCTTCAACTCTGCAAGGAAAACCTTCATCACATGCTCCAGGTGACACCTTTGTCAGAAAACACACGCTTGAAAGCTTCAGTTCCTGGCAGTGTTGAATCCCAGACCCACTACTGGTGCCTGCCTGACCTCTTTGGTGTGGTAAAGAAATGTGTCAGGTAGCTGGAAGCTGAACTTCGTGATACCGTTATGAAAACAGCTTATTGATATCTGTTGGCAGGAGCAATGTTCCTAAAAATCCAGCTGACTTTCAAAGCACGGCATTTCCCAACTGCGCGGGGGCCACTGATGGGTTTTCACACGTTCATCGCCTGTCTTCTCAAGAGGCCGATGAATATTTTAATCACAAGGCATGTCTTGATCTGTGGAGCAGGTAGGTTACAGGCACCGAATATCCTGGAAAGCGTGCTACCAGTGACAGTGCCTGGGCATTTATACGCTTGGGAAAACTAAGACCTTACCCTGCTCTAGCAATGAGAATTCACATCAGTTTGGAAAACACGGTTTATCTTTGCCCTGACCGGAGTAGGTGGAGTCTCACAGAGCATTCGGCTCTGTTCTTGGCACTTACCGAACAGCAGAGGACACCTTTGGAAAGCCAAAAGCAGGATGATGCTGCCTCTGAAACAGTTTGGATGCCAAGTAAATACACGTGACTGTAGGATGCTATGCCTTGGCCAACATCTGCAAAGCTAAGGATGCAGGTTTTAACCTCAGAGAAATCTGGATGCTAAAATATTAGCTGTTCGCCCTTTCCTGTGGCCTCCCTCTCCCCCAGCCCCAGGCCAGCTTCTGCACAGACTGGCAGACAGTACGGAGCAGGGCCTTATGCTGACCTGGGTTACCGCTCGGGGAGCCGTATGATCTATTGGTGAAATGGTGGACTCATTTTCCTGGAAGTTTTGTTTAGCCTCACCCATGAATCCTGGACTCATTCCCATCATTCCAGCACGTTACTAAGAGCTCTCTTCATCGTGTGCAACAGTGCGGCGCAGCCCTGTGACTACGCAGTCATGGCCGAGATGGCCGAGCGAGCGAGCAAGGGAGGGGCACAGATTTTAAACCGAGGCACCTTTGGTAGGCACGCTCACGTGCCGCTGACATGGCACGGGAAGGCGATTTTTGGCTGCCCGTCTAGAAGTCGGTGGGCATCTTGTCTAATGAGAAAGATCCCTCCTCTCCTAGATTTAACTCCTCCTGGTCCTTTTCATCAAAGACAGCTCAGATATGTTCCCTACCGACTTCCTGAAAACCATTCTGAGAGGGCTGCTCGGGGAGCCACAGATGTGAGGGTGAGCTATTTTAGTACTAACTTCTAGGTTGATCCTGCCAATATCTTAATTGTATAAGGCTTTATTTTATTAATCTCCTTGGATGTTTTCTATGTTTACTCTTAAAAAGACACACCTTTGGTGTTGAAGGAAGAAAGTTAAAAAGGCTCCTTCAAAAGGCATAACATGCATCTTTGTTTATACTTCCAGTAAATTACTGTAGATGCAGCTATTGATAGCACTCTGTACTAGGATAAATCACCAGTAACACATATTTTGAGAGTTTAGCTTCCACTATGCTATTCTCACTTCAGTGCTTATGGCATTCACAAATAAATAACATGTATTTACATGATAGATTCTTACTGTGTTAAAGTAATACCTGAGATTCTTGAGGCATAATTCATTTTAATGCAGACCGTTTCCATTACCTGGCTGACAGTGCAGCTCCAGTCACACCGGCACACTGGAGTGGGCAACGCACTGTGCAGAAGTGGCAAATACATGTGCGTAGGGGCATGAATTTTCTAAGCCAACCTTGTTGCCAAACCTGCTGTATGGCGGAAACTTATCCTCGACCTTGCATGAAAGGCCTTTACGTACAGCCTTTTAACAACAGACAGTAGCCTCTGAGGTATTTACAAGGGAATTAATGGGAGATGACTAACCTTATGAAAAGCTGATACCAAAAAAGTCTGGATCTCTTGGGTCACTTAAAATACACCAGTCATGCTGTTTAGAGCTATATATTATGTAAAACCATTGCATTCAAGCCACTGTCTTGGCTGCAGCTTAATGAATCCACATTAATCCATCTCTATCAGTAGTGATGAATACTGTACCTCGAGGAGTTGTAGGGCTCTAAAGCAAAAAAGGGCTTAAGACACCATATAAGCATGAAAGATAAAAAGAAATAATTACAAGGAAGGATTTATAAAGTTCTGGAAGAGAATCTTTTAGTGCATTAATATCCATCAGGCAATGAAACTCTTTTTCTTTAAAAAAAAAAAACAAAACAAACAAAACACATAGCTTAAAATGGAAGAGCCAAAGACACAGTAAGAGGATTAGTGTATAGGGGTTGCTCAGTCTACTGACAATTACAAGGTCTGGCTCTGCAATTAGTATCAACACAAATTAAAAATAAAATCTGTAAAATACTGTTTTAATTTTAATACAGTATTTAACATAACACTAGAATACATAAGTTAGACCTGTAATCAATCTGGGTAACAAAGCTGGTGTTTCTTCTTCTCAAATTTGTTTCCTCTGCGTGTGGCTTTCAGCCGTATGGTGAACCCGGTGTCAGCTGCTCATTACCTTGAACAGCAACGGAGATGCTGCTATTTGCTTCTGTAAGTTGCCTTCTTCAATTTACAGAACAAGAAGTTTGTGCTGGAGAAGAAATTCCAGAATTTGCTAAGGAAGCTGCACCTCCCAGCTGTTCAACTGCAATGCTAACACAGCTCAGCCTGTGCATGTCACAAGGGGAAACATTTGTGTAACCGAAGGATCTCCACATCTCGCCACTGATGATGGCTTAGGAAAACCTTACCTTGCTGAAAACAATACAGGTTAGCTCTAAAAGAAACTGAAATTCAAGTGTCCACATACTGCGAGCGAGTAATGCTGCGTGTCAGTCGAACAACAGAACAGCAGGACTCTGCACCCAGCTCCAGCCCTGCCTCCCAGAAAAGCTGGGACTGGACTTTCACTCAGCAAGAAAGGAGCTTCACAGCCTGGTGCTCCGCTTTCGAGACGCGGGGACCTGAGTTCTGCCCATTGCCTTGAGAGGCAATGCACAACCAAGAAGGTACGCGCTTCTCTTCTCCTCTCTTTGTAATATGGAAATGATTATCCTTGCCCACATTTGTGAAGTGCTTTGAGGTGCATTGCTGAAGAACATGTAGTAGTGGCAATATTACTTGTATGGAAGTGGTTTTGGAATCAGAAATACAGATCAACCCTTGCTGAAAACCATTTAGGGGGCTGTAGGTACAAACA
Source organism: Phaethon lepturus (assembly GCF_000687285.1). Classification (NCBI taxonomy): domain Eukaryota; kingdom Metazoa; phylum Chordata; class Aves; order Phaethontiformes; family Phaethontidae; genus Phaethon; species Phaethon lepturus. Next base: position 23,790 of record NW_010552764.1, read on the forward strand.
GCCTTCCAGGCAATGCTACTCCAGGGTTCCTGAATATATAAACACAAGTGTAACCTGCAGGATAATTTACAGCCTAATTCTATTTCAGGCATCAACTAATGGAAACTTCCCAGATCAAGAATGGTTCTTAATCCTGTGCTCAATCTACAAACACATTTTACAAATTTAAAATTAAGAATTTCCTTGAATAAGCACCTTCTTAAATATACTCACGGCTGGAGCAGCAATCAACATATATTTTCAGTTCCTTGTTATCTGCATATCCAATTTGTTCCTACAGTGTGACAATTGCCCTATGGATGAGGGATACAGGTGCATACCTAGCATTTTAAAAAATGAAATTCATCCCTACTGATAAAACTATTATTTTGAGAACAGCTTCCGTATGATGACGTGGCATTTCTCTTTACAAAGAAGGATATTATTATATTGTTTAGTTTGAAATGGTCCCTTTGCTCATCCATGTTCTGGTCTTTGAACTATTTCACAGTGGCAAATGTTTTGTCTTTTGATTCAGCATTTTGACATTGAAATAAGTCTCTTGCTTCCTTGTCTGTAGGGAAATTCTTCCTTACTAGAAAAACAGGCTACTAAAGAAGAGAGCTGAGTAAGCTCCCTCACATTTTTCAGGATTGAAGGACATTAAATTCCTTCTTTCTAAGCTCCCTCCCTACCTTCACGTGTTAACTGGAGTCACTAAAGTGACATCTTAAAACACAGATGAACATTTAACAGCACCATTGATGATGACTTATAGCAGAGAAAGTATAAATATAATCTTTCCCACACTAGTATTTCTCAGCGCTCATCAGCTTTTGATCCAGAACTGACTTGTCAGTCAAGTTTTCTGCAGTCAAGGACTGGGGATTAAGCAATTCCTGTTTAATGAGGGCATACTATTCTGAAATTATATCTTTGAAAACAAAAACCAAATTGGGTAATCATTGCATTTTTGATATAATTAAAAAATTCTCTTTGTGTATAGGTCATGGTAAAATGGAGTCTACAAAGGCTGTATGCTGTTTGTACTATCCCACCAGAGCAAGCACTTCAGAAAAATGAGACAGTACCAATAAGCCATCACTGAATTGCCCAGCAAAATATTAATTGTAGCTAAACCAAGGGGTTACATGAAGTGAAGTGGTATAATGTTCAAGAACAGAACAGAACTGGCAGGAATATGAATTGAAGTTGGACCCGGTACTCTCCCCTATATTCACAGTGAAAGAGTAAGGAAAACCAGAGACATCAGCCGATGTCCATCATCTGTCCCTTCCCTTGTAGAAACATCTAATAACAGCACAGTGTATCCCCGAGGGCTTTACAGGAGTTTGTGAGAACTGGGGGAGGCAGATTTCAGAAGCAGCTGAACAGGCACTGGCATACTCCAAGCACCACTGCAGTTACTCAGTCAGCTCCATGGTTGCGTACGGCAGCCTGATGCCTCCTGCCGTAGCTGTAGTAGCTGCCAGCAGAGGTGTAGGCAGTGAAGATGACAACAGCTCCGGCCTCTGCGAGGATTTCAGCTAAGCTTTGGTCTGCTTTGCTGCTCAGAGGACTCCGTGGCTCTGGATGTAGCATTGTCCACAAAAGTCATCTTCTGGTTTCAAGACCTTCTGGCATTTTCCCGCCACTGTCTGTGGGAACATATAATCTCTTCATTCAGTATAAAGCATTTGGTATGGAGTCATTCACAGTAATCTGTGATAAATTACTTTTTATTCCCTTATTTTTTGTTGACAACTCCTATAATCAGAAAACTCTTCAGGATTGCCAGATTCTGGTTGGAAAACTGCAGATTGCAAACCAACCTGTTTCCTTTTACCTGTCTTCGAAATAGCTGTTATCAATCAAACTTTAGAAAAGAGAAATGTGTATTTCACACTTCTAGTTCCTCCTGACAAACATCAATTTCATAAGCACCATTCCCATATCTCACAACAGCAGTTAATCCCTATCAAAATTCACAATTCCAGGAGAGCTTAAGAGTATCTATCAGTTACTGGGAAATGGAGAATAGCCTCATTTTCTCATAAGCCGGAGAGTTCAGTTTATATATGCATGCACTTACAGATTTCAAGCACACTTCCTCGCACAGAGCAAAAATAACCAGGCTTGGTACCACTAACATTTGGTGACGCAGGGTCACTACAGAAACTGCTGCCTTCATAATTCAGGGAACTACGAAGAACGACAGCGTGATCCCTTTTTTTCCTCACGGCGCAACTCGCGGCTCACAGGATGCTGGGAACCTCACTGCAGCCTTCTGCTTCTGAACAAATTTCACAGGCCACTGAGGAATCCAACAATTTTTCCACCCTCAGGACTTCAGTACCGGTACTTTGTTTTTTAATTGCATAAAGCCCTTCATTAGTAAGGCCGCTGGCAGCGGTGAGTTAGCCTGGCAAGAGGGAGAGTGAGGCCAGCTCAGTCCCTGGCCGCTTCTCTGAGTTGCATCGCAGATGGCGGCTGCTCTGTGTGGACTCAGAAAGCTGCGGCATAAATCCAGAGCTGGAGCTATACCAGTCCACCCCACTGAGGATCTGACCCAAAGCTATTTAAATGACCTTAACTCCGTGTTCCTACACTGCATGGACTATCTCACCAGAGGAGACAAAAAGACTGTGTTTAGTCTGTCAAAGAGAGAATATGAAGTGTGCCAGAGGACACAATTTACTGCCTGTAAGTACCTTGGGGGTAAACACTCTGCAGTTTAAAAAAAAAAAGGCTATTTCAGTCAAAGGGCAATGCAATGTTGGCATATGAGCAAATAGGTATAGACTACCCGTGCGTAAATTCAGACTGAAAATTGGAAGTTCCCAACGGTGAGGGCAGGGTGGACCCAGTCCTCTGCCCTACATTCACAGTGAATGTAGGGAGACATTCCTACATTCTGGAATGTAGGAATTCCTACAAACTGGAAGACCTGTTAAGAGTTAAGAGTCTTCCAGTTAAGAGCGGAGGACAAATTAGCTCAGCTCATTTCAAAATGATGTTCAACTCGTTTCTCTCCCATGTTAGGGGGGCCTCACTGACACATAGGATGCGGTATTTCCAGTCACAAGGGAGAAAGCTGGATGTCCCAAGAGACCTCTCTTCAGTTCCGTGTTCCTAAGTAACACTGGAGAATCTCTGTGTCCTGGATTTTATCTGTGTGTGCATGAACATTCAGGTACTTCAACAATTTGAGAAAAGTAGAGCTTCTCACTCCCTGCTCACTCCAAAGAAGAGAAGGGCTGGAAACTGTTTTCTAGAAACTCTCTTTTATTTCGAGTATAAACAACAATAACATCCCTAGAGCTTGCTGTCTCCAAGTGCGTCTCCGTGTGTGTGTGTTTGCACACTGAGTATTTTTCTCACACATTTAAATCAGGAGACCTGGAGTAATCTTCACGAAGTAGGTGGCGTGAGGGTGGTGCAAAGCAGTAGAAATAAACCAGAATGTACAAAGCAGCCAGAACCAGGCTGCAATATCCTCAGTGCTGCACTTCTGCTGTGTGCTGCTACTGTCAAGGGAGGTTTTGGGCACTGGTTTAAGCCTTTAAGGGCCAAGTGCTGCCGCCATCTTCTGTCAGGCCACGCTCTGGATGTGGTCCTGGCTCTCTCATGCA
>NW_010552764.1:27418-28857 GCF_000687285.1 Phaethon lepturus
AAGACACTCTTGCTGGTGATTGCAACTCCAGATACAGGCCAGCGAACTGCATGGTCAGACCATAATTAATTTACAGACTGTTGTGTTCTTAAAGTAGGTGGTTTCCATATAAAGGTAAAACATCAACTTTGCTCTTATAAAGCCTTTTAAAAGGTAGTTATGTATTTCCATTGCAAGTTCCTTGGGAAATACCTCTGTTTTCTGTGATGCATTTCACCTGCTTGTATGGGGCATGAAGATAATAATGTGGAAGTGTGGAGAAATGTTTTATTCGGAGAGTTTTATTATGGTTCTGGCTTATTTATGGTTCATATATTATACGTATGCACTAAAAAACCCCATGAACTAAAAATACTGTTTCACTAAGAGTTTATCCTGGGGTTCTCAGTGATGATTTATCTCCTCCAACATTGACGTAACTGGTTAATTGCCCAGAACTCCCACTTTATTGCAGTCTATAGCATTTTTGATTAGTATTTGGCAAGGTATTTCACTGTGATTTTACAAAATGTATTAAAAAGGAGAGAACTTGGGCAGTTACAGCCCTATCCAACTGGCATTACTCAGCTAAAACATCCCCAGGAGCATAAGAGATTTCTCTGAATAAATACCATAGTTTGATGTCCTTAGAGTATGGAAACTCAGGCTTTCACAGTGATAACTGAATTTATCTGATTGTAATTTTCCTTTTCAGCAATTGATTAAAAATCACATTGTGGGGGGAGTGAATGTTGCTATTTAATATCTGCTTCAAAGTAATTTTTAAGAAGTAAGTATTTTAGTCCCTGAAATACAGTGTTAGACTAATAACACTGAAACTTTCTCTGCAAGTCTACTCACAAAGCAGCTCTTTCTTGGTATGTGTGTGTGTGTGTATATATATATATTTCCCACCCACATTTCCATGTCTCTCTCCATCTTGGATCTGAAGAGATGATCTCCCTCCTTGGAGGAGAAGATTGCCCAGGCTCAGGGTTTGGGTTCTGCGCTGAGACAGCCAACAGGCGGAACATGTCAGATTGGAAAGAGTCGAACGGGTACGGTCACTGAACCTGTAAAACCGTTTGGCATATGCTGCCAGGTGGCTATTAGCCAGCAATTACTGCCAAGCACTGACGTTCCCAGTGAGGCGCAGAACAAGGGTGACTGCACACAGGTCTCATTATCGGCACTCTGGGCCCTACAGTTTCCCTTGATCAGTGGTTTCTCTAAAACCTTCTAATAGCAGACTTAAGGAATATAACCATCGAGCGTGGGACAAAGTCCCGGATCAATTTTAAAACGGATTCAGCCCCATGCCATGAAGAGTGGCAGCACGCTACACCTCCCCGGGGTCAGCAAGGGGAAGCGGAGTGCCTTCCAGCATTTTCCGGGCTCCTGCTCTCACGCTTGGCCGGTCAGCGGGCTCTTGCACCGAAGGCTGCGCGGCCCTTCCAGAC